>NC_091385.1:1155000-1180000 GCF_038502225.1 Cherax quadricarinatus | reverse complement strand
CACGTAACACCATCGATGCCCGGGGCAGTGTCACCTGTGTTCTTAATGGCACATTGGAGTTCCAAGTCCGTGAGGTCTTCATCAGTCACATCCTCCGACTCACATGCAGCTTGTATCGTTAGCTGGCGCTGTGGCAGAAGATCCGTCTGTATATTCTGGATGTCCTGTGGGAGCTGAGTGGAGGCTCCCCTGGAAGTGAAAAGCTCCACTAGTTTCTCAACTTCCTGGGATGGGTTCGGGTGTGCTGGTGGCCTCGGCTTGCTCTTGCTAGTTGCTATGTTGAGCTTTCCCCATATCTCAGATAAGGTGGTGTGATGCCTGAATGTTGAGCACCACTCCAGCCATTTCTCACTTTTTATTCTGAGAGAGACTCTGCGGGCATGCTGTACAATGGCTCTCAGAGTATTCCTGTTCTCTGCCATAGGGTTACGCCTGTATAGCTTCCTAAAAGAGTTGATGTAGTGGTTCTGCTCCCTCACCTCGTCGTTGTAGAACCACCAATCTCTTTTGTGAGTGCGTCCTGCGGACTTCTTTGGAATTTTGCACTCTGCTGCCTGGATGAGAACAGTGATTAGCTCCTGTTCAGCCATATCACAGTCTTCAGATAGAGAGTATGTGGACCACCAGTCATGAAGATAATCCTGGAACACCTTCCAGTTGGCCCTCTTTACGTTCCATCTAGGAGGCAGCACAACTGTGGGAGGCCTGTTGATGTTGAAGGTGGTGATCACTGCAAAGTGGTCACTGACAAGGTGAGGATGAGTTTCCCATGTGGCTCCTGCTGCGAGTTGTCTTGACCCAAAGGTAAGGTCGAGGCAGCCACCCAACAGGTGTGTGGGGTCTCCATTGTTTAGCAACTTTACCTCTGGAATATCGTGTAGGAGCATTGTTGTGTGTCTGCCGGCAGCATTGGTTGCTGAGTGAGAGTGCAGCATTGGGTGATGTGCATTGAAATCTCCACCCACAATAATACACTTAGTGCGTGCTAGTGCGAGGAGCTCTGCAATGTCCAGGGTGTGTCTTGGGTTCTTGTAGATGTTATAGATGGTAATGGGCGCCCCAGGTATGTGTGCAAGGATGGCCTGTACCTCGACATCCTCCCCACAGTCCACAGGGTTGGCTATAACCTCGTGAGGTATTGTATTGGATACAAATACAGCTGTGCCTCTGCAGTGAATGCCCAGGTCCATGTGCCTAAAATACCCAGCAAAACTGGGTAGTTTTGGGCACATAGTTGGGACAGTCAGAGTTTCTTGTAGCAAGACGATGTCAACCCAATCCCGAATTACTGCCTCGAGCAAGAGGTACTGGTTGCCCCTCAGGCCCTGAATGTTCCATTGTAGGACCTTGAGGGTGTGATTTGGTGCCGAGGTTATTCCATCACTGTTGTTTCCTGAGCTGGAGACTGAGTCCTGTTCCGTGGAGTTGATTGTGTTGCAAATAAGATCTGTGAACACCTTGATGAGTGCTACGAGATCCTCCCTGGTGAGGGCCTGCTTTGGGGTTGGGTTCGAAAGAGTGGATATTATCTGAGCAGTTGTGGTCTGTAGGGACTGCTGAGGGTTGGATTTCTTTATTGTATGCAACATGGTCTGTTGCTGTATACCAGGTTGGGTAGCTGAGATCTGCTGGTGAGGTGCCAGTTGAGCCTGCAAAGCACCTGTGCCAGGTAAGGAGTGCCTGCATTGTCGTGCTATGGCCGGTGGGGGCTCGTTTAGTGCTGCCTGCTGATCGCATTGACCAGATGTACACTGTTGACGCCTCCTGTTCCTCTTGTTTTTCTTTCTTCGTTGAGGTAGGGGTGCAGGAGGTTCTTGACCATGACGCCTGGTTGAGGCTTCGAGGGTTGGGAATTCCTGGGCACTGACTTAGGTTAGCTGCTGAGAGATCTGCATTATGGCAGGGTTCTCTGCACCCATTGTCTGCTGAGAGTGATGATCTGTCATAGCCTGTTGCCGAGTTTTTGGGCCTCTCGGGGCATCGAAGATTCCAGGTATGGTGTTTCTGCCTGCAGTTCGGGCATTGTGGAGTGGGTGGCAATGCATTTTTCAGCTTGGTGATGTATTCCTCGGTAGGGTGGTGCTGGCTGCAGACACCGCAGATTACTCTGTTCGGACAGAGTGCACCCAGGTGTCCATAATGCTGACTCTTGAAACAGCGAACTGGTTCTGCTGTGAAGGTCCTGACATCATACCTGCCCCAAGAACCGAGGTCCAGCTGGGATGGCAGTGGTCCTACATGCTGAATGAGGACCTGTCGGGTTGGTGCATTGCCTGTCGTCTTTGCCTTGAGACGTTGAGCTGACACCACACTGGGGTGAGCTGCTACTGCCTCGATGGGCATCATCAGCGGGTATCGCATCACTACACCGAGAGTCCAGTTCCTCCAGGGTGAATGAGCGATCTGTCTCCATGACTCTCTTCAAGGTGGTGTACATTTCCTTGTTGAGAGGAGTCAATATTGGTTCTCCCCTCAAGTTGAACCATATCTTGAACTTCAGGTTGTGTCGTGATTCCAGGTATGAAACAACACCATAGTGGATTCTGTGGTCCCCGTAAGACTTCACCTTGAATTTGCCAGGTCGGTTGAGCTGGTTTGCCTGCTCCTTGGACGGATGGCGCTTCTTCTTGTTGTCCACAGAGATCCATCCTTCTTGGTTTTTCGGGGGGTGGGATGTTTATTTCCTCCCCTTTTTCCATATTCGCTGGCTCCATGGCTGGAACTGTCAGATCTGCTACAATGTGAGCAGGATCTTCCTCTTCCTCTGACGACACGGAATGGGTCTCGCAATTTCTTCGCTAGAATTGCGCCCCACATTTCCAGATCGGAGTCCTCCGTCGTGTTCATGGAGCATCGTGGCCTCTTCTTCTCAGCAGAAGCCATGTACCTATCTTGTGATAAGATAGTGAACTCCGTGAACTGAGTGTGTGAACCGAGTCCGTCTGAGTCTGCACCTGACAGATACATATACACAATATGACGCGCACCTCTCAATAATACATAGAGTTTGTAGATGAATGCTTCAGAGAACCGACATGTTGATAAATTAGACACATGTGCAACTCTTGGGTATCTTTATTGAGGAAACGTTTCGCCACACAGTGGCTTCATCAGTCCATACGTAGGAGAAGCTTGAAGAACAGGAGGAGAATGAGGTAATCAGTCCCTCAACCTTGAGTCGATGTGATCAATCCATCAATCTTGAATAGAATACGGCAATAAAGATACCCAAGAGTTGCACATGTGTCTAATTTATCAATACATAGAGTTGTTACTACAGTTTTACACTGTATCTCAGGATGACTCAGTGTAGCAGCAGTCAGAATGTTATGTATCAGTATTTCTGAAATGTTTATTCATATCAATATTATTTGTTATTTCTTTTGGTCTGTCAATCATTCTGTGATTTCTTCCCATCAGCTTTGCCTGTCATTTATCACTGTGTGTGTATGTGTGTGTGTGTGTGTGTGTGTGTGTGTGTGTGTGTGTGTGTATGTGTGTGTGTGTGTGTGTGTGTGTGTGTGTGTGTGTGTGTGTGTGTGTGTGTGTGTGTGTGTGTGTGTGTGTGTGTGTGTGTGTGTTTGTCTCAGTTTGATAAGATCATGTCTGTAAATATTTATTTAAAAATTAATAATTCCACTTTATGCACGTTTCTTGTGTGTTTTTTTAAGTGCTGCTGCGTGTTCTGCTGTGTGTTCTGCTGTGTGTTCTGCTGTGTGTTCTGCTGCGTGTTCTGCTGTGTGTTCTGCTGTGTGTTCTGCTGTGTGTTCTGCTGCGTGTTCTGCTGTGTGTTCTGCTGTGTGTTCTGCTGCGTGTTCTGCTGTGTGTTCTGATGTGTTCTGCTGTGTGTTCTGATGTGTTCTGCTCGGGTTAGTGAGTTGTGTGTTTGGAATGTTTCTGCTTCCTGGCTTTCCTTGTAATGATTTGCTGTTTTATATTTTAACGCTCTTTTGTACACACACACACACACACACACACACACACACACACACACACACACACACACACACACACACACACACACACACACACACACACACACACACACACGTAAGAAGCATGAAGAGGTATGACAAATCTCATGGAGCAGGGAGAGAGTGGTCCTAGTATCGACCAGTGAAGAGGCGGGGGGCCAGGAGCTATGGCTTGACCCTTGCAAATTAGGTGAGTAAACACACATTTTTTTCAGACTGAAAAGGCCTGCTGTGCAGGCGAAATGTTTCTGAATAGGGATACCCAAATATTGCACATATGTCTTATTCATCTTCTCCTCCTCCTCCTCCTCCTTCTTCTCTCTCTCCTTCTATTCTTCCTCCTGCAGCCAGGTTCTCCCAATTCCCACAGCCTCCGGTTTTATCAGTTTCAAGACAGCGACCTTGGCATCACCCTCCACTGTTGTCCCCTCTCTCTCTCTCTCTCTCCCTCTCATCAGACATATAGGTACAGTGGACCCCCGCACAACGATTACCTCCGAATGCGACCAATTATGTAAGTGTATTTATGTAAGTGCGTTTGTACATGTATGTTTGGGGGTCTGAAATGGACTAATCTACTTCACAATATTCCTTATGGGAACAAATTCGGTCAGTACTGGCACCTGAACATACTTCTGGAGTGAAAAAATATCGTTAACCGGGGGTCCACTGTATTTGCCACTCAATTGTCGCTACACCACCACCTACACCACCACCACTATCACCACCACCACCACCACCACAAGCACCACTGTCTCCATCACCACAACCGCCACTCAATCAGTTCTCTCATTACACATTCAACTAACCTTCCAGCGCCTCTTCTTCAACAAACACCCGACACTGACTTCCCAAAGAAAAACAAAACACAACGAACACCACCAAATGAATCTTAATTAGCCTTTACGGTGATCTGAACCACGCACATCAGGACTCAAGTCCGGCTAACCAGTTTCCCAGAATCCCTTCACAAAATATTACCCACCTCACACTCCAACAGCCCATCAGCTCCCCAAAACCTTCGTCTCCATTCATTCCCATCTAAACTCAGCTTACGGTACAGAGATTCACTCGTCTTCACTATCCTCATCTCAGGCATCTAGTTTCGCCACTCTTAGCAAAACGTTTCCTTCAGTAACAGCCTAGTTGATCAGGCCCTGATCCATCGGGAGGCCTGGTCATGGACCGGGCCGCGGGGGCGTTGATCCCCGGAATAACCTCCAGGTATCTGTACATAAATATCTTTTTCCACAGCTTGTTGGTACCACCAGTTCACATCTATATAATATATGACAGTCTTTGATATAGGAAAAATAGATAGTCCTTTTAAGCTGACAGCCTTACTGTGGATTTCCAAGTTCGCAGCTTTCTGTCTTTCCCATGTTCTCTCTCTCTGACTCACGAAATCGTAATGACACGATTGCAACCAAACCATACCACGGGCGGGATTTGAACCCGCGGTCAGAGAGTCTCAAAACTCCGACCGTCCAGACCGCTTTGAGACTCTCTGACCACGGGTGGGATTTGAACCCGCGGTCAGAGTCTCAAAACTCCGACCGTCCAGACCGTTTTTAGACTCTCTGACCACGGGTGGGATTTGAACCCGCGGTCAGAGAGTCTCAAAACTCCAGCCCGTCGCATTAGCCACTAGACCAGCAGTGAAGGGACTTGAGCTAGAGTTCGTCACGGCCACGCTAGCTGGAGATTCGTCTGTAAAAACTTGCACTTGTGGTCACAGTGGTGGCCTATGCTAACCTTCCTATGGTGTAGAAATATACCTAGTTGGACGAATCTTATTGTGGCTAGCTGGTCTAGTGGCTAACGCGACGGTCTGGAGTTTTGAGACTCTCTGACCGCGGGTTCAAATCCCGCCCGTGGTATGGTTTACTCTCTCTCTCATTTTTGCTCTCTCTCTCTCTTTCTCTCTCTCTCTCTCTCTCTCTCTCTCTCTCTCTCTCTCTCTCTCTCTCTCTCTAAGGTCCTGATTCACGGGAAACTATATTAATCTAACACATTTTATCATTCCTTACAAAGACACTGATTGCCTGCCGATCCACAGGCGTTAGACCCATTCGGGATCAGTGCTCTCTCTCTCTCTGCACATACAACTGCATTTCTGCCTTTTCCAGAGGTGCTACAATGCCCAGGTTAATCTGAGAAGAGGTCACAGACCACAAGACCTCTGCTGCCCCCTTCCTCGGTCTGAATATTTGTAAACATCGAGCGTAAATCTTTACGACTTAAACCTCTGTAACGTAAAACACGTTTTTCAGACTTTCCCAACATTTCCAATTCCAGGGTCGAAACAGCGCACTGACAATAAGAAAGGGGAAACGAAGGTTGCAAAGCAAGCTTTTATTACGCTAGCGTTTCGCTCTGATGGACTGATTACATCGCCTCCAGGCTGAGGGACTGATTACATCGACTCAAGGCTGAGGGACTGATTACCTAATTCTCCTCCTGTTCTTCAAGTTTCTCCTTTGTATGGACTGATGAAGCCACTGTGTGGCGAAACGTTTCCTCAATAAAGATACCCAAGAGTTGCACATGTGTCTAATTTATCAACATTTCGCTCAGCGTTAAGCTTTGTGGTGATTTGCTGAAGCTTTGAAGAGCGAAACGTTGTCGAAATAAACGCTCGTTTCGCAGCTTGTGTCTTTGTCTTCATTATAATGAGGTCAAGTGAAACAAGATTTACGAATATTGCTTCAAGATTCACGAAATTGTAATGACACGATTGCGTGAGATTCGTCTGTAAAAATTTGCATTTGTGGTCACAGTGGTGGCCTATGCTAACATTCTTATGGTGTAGAAATATACCTAGTTGGATGAATCTTATTGTATCCAGCTGGTCCAGTGGCTAGAGCGTCGGTCTGGAGTTGTATGACTCTCTGATCGCGGGTTCAAACCCCGCCCGTGGTATAATTTGCTTCAAGACTTTGAATTCCTCCAAAGATCAGTATTCAAGAATACAGAATTGCTACACGACGCTTTCTCGGTCAGTTCAAGTGGTCTCGCAAAGTGGTCTCGCAGAGTGGTCTCGCAAAGTGGTCTCGCAAAGTGGTCCTCAAGAACCATTCCTAATTCCTCATGTGACAGAGTGTACGCGAACCTTTCGTGGTTCTTTTCATATTAACCCAGAAAAATGGCTCACATATGTTAATAGACATACCTGCAGGGTTAAGCACCATCTCTTGGCCCCCGTTTCTTATCCTTAATAACCATTTGTCGTTCTTATCGTCTGAAAAGGGGCTCGCTTTTTGTTAAACTCTAAACCCTTATCATAGACACAAATTTAATAATTTGTTTGGACCTGCTTATGTAGGTTATGACAACTGAAAGTGCACATTTCGATCCTTCCTGAACTGACGACTTGATATGGGTCACAGCAGATTGAAACGTCGCCTAGTTTAGCCTAGAGTTTGTGTTTCAAATCTCGTTCCTGCTGTCCTAAGATAACTCATTCTATTAGTGTTGACAGGGTCCCTGTGTGTTCCTGCCTACACCAGGATAATCCTATTTCGGCACCAACAAGGTCCCTGTGTGTTCCTGCCTACACCAGGATAATCCTATTTCGGCACCAACAAGGTCCCTGTGTGTTCCTGCCTACACCAGGATAATCCTATTTCGACACCAACAAGGTTCCTGTGTGTTTCTGCCTACACCAGGATAATCCTATTTCGACACCAACAAGGTCCCTGTGTGTTCCTGCCTACACCAGGATAATCCTATTTCGACACCAACAAGGTCCCTGTGTGTTCCTGCCTACACCAGGATAATCCTATTTCGACACCAACAAGGTCCCTATGTGTTCCTGCCAACACCAGGATAATCCTATTTCGACACCAACAAGGTCCCTGTGTGTTCCTGCCAACACCAGGATAATCCTATTTCGACACCAACAAGGTCCCTATGTGTTCCTGCCAACACCAGGATAATCCTATTTCGACACCAACAAGGTCCCTGTGTGTTCCTGCTTACACCAGGATAATCCTATTTCGGCCCCAACAAGGTCCCTGTGTGTTCCTGCCAACACCAGGATAATCCTATTTCGGCACCAACAAGGTCCCTGTGTGTTCCTGCCAACACCAGGATAATCCTATTTCGACACCAACAAGGTCCCTATGTGTTCCTGCCAACACCAGGATAATCCTATTTCGACACCAACAAGGTCCCTGTGTGTTCCTGCTTACACCAGGATAATCCTATTTCGGCACCAACAAGGTCCCTGTGTGTTCCTGCCAACACCAGGATAATCCTATTTCGGCACCAACAAGGTCCCTGTGTGTTCCTGCCAACACCAGGATAATCCTATTTCGGCACCAACAAGGTCCCTGTGTGTTCCTGCCAACACCAGGATAATCCTATTTCGGCACCAACAAGGTCCCTGTGTGTTCCTGCCAACACCAGGATAATCCTATTTCGACACCAACAAGGTCCCTATGTGTTCCTGCCAACACCAGTATAATCCTATTTCGGCACCAACAAGGTCCCTATGTGTTCCTGCCAACACCAGTATAATCCTATTTCGGCACCAACAAGGTCCCTGTGTGTTCTTGCCACACCAGGATAATCCTATTTCGACACCAACAAGGTCCCTATGTGTTCCTGCCAACACCAGGAAAATCCTATTTCGGCACCAACAAGGTCCCTGTGTGTTTCTGCCAACACCAGGATAATCCTATTTCGACACCAACAAGGTCCCTGTGTGTTCCAGGATAATCGCTTTTCAGCACCAACAAAGCCGCTATGTGTGTCCGTGATAACAAGAAAGGTAATTTGCCGATCCCCTTTCTGGGATCTACAAACACCTGACATGCCCCGTTGAATCAATTCTCACCACCACACTCGGCTGAGTATTGCCTGCCATTGTTTGTGGTCCGTGGCCAACACGACTGACACCTCCATGCTGAGGGCAGGGAGGGGGTGAAAGGGAAGAGGAGAAAATGTAATAAAGGGGAAAAGGGGCTAAGGGACATTACAAATAAATGTTAATGCTAAATTGGAACTTGATTTCAAGAGGATTAAGAGGCAAAAATTATATAGCATTAATTCTATTGAACGGAAATTATAGCTGAAATTCGTGTTTTCTCCCACAATATACCACCAATTCTATAATTTAAACGGAAATTATAGCTGAAATTCGTGTTTTCTCCCACAATATACCACCAATTCTATAATTTAAACGGAAATTATAGCTGAAATTCGTGTTTTCTCCCACAATATACCACCAATTCTATAATTTAAACGGAAATTATAGCTGAAATTCGTGTTTTCTCCCACAATATACCACCAATTCTATAATTTAAACGGAAATTATAGCTGAAATTCGTGTTTTCTCCCACAATATGCCACCAATTCTATAATTTAAACGGAAATTATAGCTGAAATTCGTGTTTTCTCCCACAATATACCACCAGTTCTATAATTTAAACGGAAATTATAGCTGAAATCCGTGTTTTCTCCCACAATATACCACCAATTCTATAATTTAAACGGAAATTATAGCTGAAATTCGTATTTTCTCCCACAATATGCCACCAATTCTATAATTTAAACGGAAATTATAGCTGAAATTCGTGTTTTCTCCCACAATATACCACCAGTTCTATAATTTAAACGGAAATTATAGCTGAAATTCGTGTTTTCTCCCACAATATACCACCAATTCTATAATTTAAACGGAAATTATAGCTGAAATCCGTGTTTTCTCCCACAATATACAACCAATTCTATAATTTAAACGGAAATTAACGCTGAAATTCGTGTTTTCTCCCACAATATACCACCAATTCTATAATTTAAACGGAAATTATAGCTGAAATTCGTGTTTTCTCCCACAATATACCACCAATTCTAAAATTTAAACGGAAATTATAGCTGAAATTCGTGTTTTCTCCTACAATATACAACCAATTCTGTAATTTAAACGGAAATTATAGCTGAAATCCGTGTTTTCTCCCACAATATACCACCAATTCTATAATTTAAACGGAAATTATAGCTGAAATCCGTATTTTCTCCCACAATATACAACCAATTCTATAATTTAAACGGAAATTAAAGCTGAAATTCGTGTTTTCTCCCACAATATACCACCAATTCTATAATTTAAACGGAAATTATAGCTGAAATCCGTGTTTTCTCCTACAATATACAACCAATTCTATAATTTAAAAGGAAATTAAAGCTGAAATCCGTGTTTTCTCCTACAATATACAACCAATTCTATAATTTAAACGGAAATTAAAGCTGAAATTCGTGTTTTCTCCCACAATATACCACCAATTCTATAATTTAAACGGAAATTATAGCTGAAATTCGTGTTTTCTCCCACAATATATCATCAGTTCTATAATTTCAATGGATACTGTAGGTAAAGTTCTCAATGTTGAATAATAAAACTGACTCGTGAAGACTATCCAGGGTTGCCCGAGAAGGTTTCCAAGTCCCTTATAGATCGTGAAATGCATCAGTTTTATTGCCTACGACTTTAAGCACCATTTTGAAGCATTATCTTTCTCCATCTGACGTTTATTGGACTCTCACAAAAACGAGTCCACTGTAATCAACAGACAACTTGTAAGTAACTTACCAACCAGTTCAATATTAAATTTAATAAAAAAGTGCTCTATCTCATTTTATGGAGACTAAGTGTTGACACTTTAAAGTCCTAAGGTACGACAAACTTTTCGTAATTAAGCTGCACTTACGACAAGGGGGGTATTATATTACGACGTTTCGATCCTCTCTTGACTATTATCTAGTTAGAAAGGGACGTTTTTTTTCTTGGTTGGGGCCGAAACACCGTTGTAAGTTTACTGTCTTAAGTGCGTGTTATTTGTGCATTGTTGAAGCCAGGTTACTGTGATTAACATTTCTGTCAGAAATGTTACTGAGATCGTCATTATCATCCTGACGAGTGTCTCAGCTCCTGACGAGTGTCTCAGCTCCTGACGAGTGTCTCAGCTCCTGACGAGTGTCTCAGCTCCTGACGAGTGTCTCAGCTCCTGACGAGTGTCTCAGCTCCTGACGAGTGTCTCAGCTCCTGACGAGTGTCTCAGCTCCTGACGAGTGTCCCAGCTCCTGACGAGTGTCTCAGCTCCTAACGAGTGTCTCAGCTCCTGACGAGTCTCCCAGCTCCTGACGAGTGTCTCAGCTCCTGACGAGTGTCTCAGCTCCTGACGAGTCTCCCAGCTCCTGACGAGTGTCTCAGCTCCTGACGAGTCTCCCAGCTCCTGACGAGTGTCTCAGCTCCTGACGAGTGTCTCAGCTCCTGACGAGTCTCCCAGCTCCTGACGAGTGTCTCAGCTCCTGACGAGTCTCCCAGCTCCTGAGGAGTGTCCCAGCTCCTGACGAGCGTCCCAGCTCCTGACGAGTCTCCCAGCTCCTGACGAGTGTCCCAGCTCCTGACGAGTGTCCCAGCTCCTGACGAGTCTCCCAGCTCCTGACAAGTGTCTCATCTCTTGCTGACACTACTGAAGTCTCCCATCTCAGACTGACACTACTGAAGTCTCCCAGCTCAGACTGACACTACTGAAGTCTCCCAGCTCAGACTGACACTACTGAAGTCTCCCAGCTCAGACTGGCACTACTGAAGTCTCCCAGCTCAGACTGACACTACTGAAGTCTCCCAGCTCAGACTGACACTACTGAAGTCTCCCAGCTCAGACTGACACTACTGAAGTCTCCCAGCTCAGACTGACACTACTGAAGTCTCCCAGCTCAGACTGACACTACTGAAGTCTCCCAGCTCAGCCTGACACTACTGAAGTCTCCCAGCTCAGACTGACACTACTGAAGTCTCCCAGCTCAGCCTGACACCATCAAGGACACAGACTGCTATACAGACATCACCACAGACCCAAGTCTGTCTGCAAGACAATTTCTGTGAATTCGTCTTATCACAGCTAAGCTGAGATTATGTCAGTATAGCTGAGATTATGTCAGTATAGCTGAGATTATGTCAGTATAGCTGAGATTATGTCAGTATAGCTGAGATTATGTCAGTATAGCTGAGATTATGTCAGTATAGCTGAGATTATGTCAGTATAGCTGAGATTATGTCAGTATAGCTGAGATTATGTCAGTATAGCTGAGATTATGTCAGTATAGCTGAGATTATGTCAGTATAGCTGAGATTATGTCAGTATAGCTGAGATTATGTCAGTATAGCTGAGATTATGTCAGTATAGCTGAGATTATGTCAGTATAGCTGAGATTATGTCAGTATAGCTGAGATTATGTCAGTATAGCTGAGATTATGTCAGTATAGCTGAGATTATGTCAGTATAGCTGAGATTATGTCAGTATAGCTGAGATTATGTCAGTATAGCTGAGATTATGTCAGTATAGCTGAGATTATGTCAGTATAGCTGAGATTATCACAGGTTTATAGAGGTAGGTTGACGTTGATGGAACGTTATGTTTAGGGTTGATATTGATGACTGACGATTGAAATTGACGGTTAATGTATGTGTGTGTGTGTCTGTGTGTGTGTGTGTGTGTGTGTGTGTGTGTGTGTGTGTGTGTGTGTGTGTGTGTGTGTGTGTGTGTGTGTGTGTGTGTGTGTGTGTGTGTGTGTGTGTGTGTGTGTGTGTGTGTGTGTGTGTGTGTGTGTGTGTTCACCAACAGCCCAACACCCCAAGCCTCGCCAAGCCTCGCCAAGCCTCGCCAAGCCTCACCAAGCCTCACCAAGCCTCACCAAGCCTCTCCAAGCCTCACCAAGCCTCACCAAGCCTCACCAAGCCTCACCAAGCCTCGCCAAGCCTCACCAAGCCTCACCAAGCCTCACCAAGCCTCTCCAAGCCTCACCAAGCCTCTCCAAGCCTCACCAAGCCTCACCAAGCCTCACCAAGCCTCACCAAGCCTCACCAAGCCTCACCAAGCCTCTCCAAGCCTCACCAAGCCTCACCAAGCCTCACCAAGCCTCACCAAGCCTCACCAAGTCTCACCAATTCTCGCCAAGCCTCACCAAGCCTCGCCAAGCCTCGCCAAGCTTCGCCAAGCCTCGCCAAGCCTCACCAAGCCTCACCAAGCCTCACCAAGCCTTACCAAGCCTTACCAAGCCTCACCAAGCCTCACCAAGCCTCACCAAGCCTCACCAAGCCTCACCAAGCCTCACCAAGCCTCTCCAAGCCTCACCAAGCCTCACCAAGCCTCTCCAAGCTTCACCAAGCCTCACCAAGCCTCTCCAAGCCTCACCAAGCCTCACCAAGCCTCACCAAGCATCACCAAGCCTCTCCAAGCCTCACCAAGCCTCACCAAGCCTCTCCAAGTCTCTCCAAGCCTTGCCAAGCCTCGCCAAGCCTCACCAAGCCTCACCAAGCCTCGTCAAGCCTCGTCAAGCCTCGCCAAGCTTCGCCAAGCCTCACCAAGCCTCACCAAGCCTCCCCAAGCCTCACCAAGCCTCTCCAAGCCTCACCAAGCCTCACCAAGCCTCACCAAGCCTCACCAAGCCTTGCCAAGCCTCACCAAGCCTCACCAAGCCTCTCCAAGCCTCACCAAGCCTCACCAAGCCTCACCAAGCCTCACCAACCCTCACCAAGCCTCACCAAGCCTCACCAAGCCTCACCAAGCCTCGCCAAGCCTCACCAAGCCTCTCCAAGCCTCACCAAGCCTCACCAAGCCTCACCAAGCCTCACCAAGCCTCACCAAGCCTCTCCAAGCCTCACCAAGCCTCACCAAGCCTCACCAAGCCTCACCAAGCCTCTCCAAGCCTCACCAAGCCTCACCAAGCCTCACCAAGCCTCACCAAGCCTCTCCAAGCCTCACCAAGCCTCACCAAGCCTCACCAAGCCTCACCAAGCCTCACCACACGACTCCTCCATAAAAACTTCTGGAGACTGCTAATTCCAGAACATTAAATCGGAATAATTAGCAGTAAACTGTGTTACAGATTTATAGAAATCCTTAACACGGGACCCTTGCGAAATCGGATACCCGGGACACCAGGATCCGGTTAAGGCAAAGCTTAACCGGACCATCTTCTTTATGGCTGTGATTACTGGTATTTAAGATGCATTCAAGTGTAATCCGATCACCAGGTTATCTTACTGGGGAAGCTGTAAGTGTGTGTGTGTGTGTATGTACATACACACACACACACACATGTATATTGTGTAGCCTCAAGAGGCTACACAATGTACATGTGACATGTACATTGTACATTTGACATCTATATGTACATTTTTCACCTTCACTTCTCTTCCTCTGCTTCCCCTTTCTCTCTCACCCCTTCCACCTTTTCTTATTCCCTTACCAAAATCTGCCATGTAACGAGTCAGCCATATTAACGAGGCAGCCATATTAACGAGGCAGCCATATTAACGAGGCAAATACTTAACTTCATTAAGTATTTATCTCAGAACAATAACAAGAACAGCAAGTACGTACAAAGTATCTATCATGATGCCTTAGTGAGAATAATTTGAATGTTACAGCCTCTTCTAGCAGAATAGATTACTAGCACCGTCTAGGCGAGTGCTAGTATGAACGGGGGAAGATATCAGCCGTGATAAATGGATCAGCTGATGCTGCTCTACACACAGCAAGTATGCATCAAGAAAGTCGGGTATATGTTGTTGGTATGCATGTTAGAATAACTGCTGGTGGTGTATACAAGATACGTGTGTGTAGGGGACCTACAACTGGTGAAAACACAGGGAGAAGACTTGGGACTCATCCTCAATCCCTTCAAGTGTGAAATCATCATGGCGAACCAGGAAATAATCAATTCTGTGCGAAGAATCCTCCCGGAAGTCTCTACTACCACTCCGTCCAACAGTACCCTTATTACTGTTCTTGCTGTTGAACAGCGGTTTAGTGCCGATGGAGGTAGCGTAGGTAGCAATGATACGGTCGTGGACTAGTTTGGCTTTAATTGGATAGGAGTGAGTACACAACGGGCAGTGTGAGGGAGTGACCGCAAGCCAGTCCGTGGAGGGGAAGCACTTTTGCCTATCAAATCAGTCGGCCTGGGAGTGAGAGCGAATGAGCCCAGCCTCCCACTGACCTGGGTGAGCCTACAGAGGGCAGTACTTAAATGCCGTGAAATATGAACTAGTCAGAACAGACGGCTTAGGCTGTCTGTTCTGACAGTACAGGCTGTCTACACCCTCTTGGGAGCACCGCTGGGTCACCAGGCCATCGACACTGTCTTCAAGGACAAATTGAATGACCTGATGAGAATGGAGGAGAGAATAAGCGATCTTAATGCCCATGATGCTCTGTATCTCCTCACAAGGTGCCTTACTATGCCAAGACTCACTTACTTCCTGAGGTGTGCACCCTCTTTTGACAACCCAACACTCGACGAATATGACGCACACCTGAGGTCAACCCTTAAGAAGGCACTGAACTTGTCACTAGAGGATCAGCAATGGGATTAGGCAACCCTCCCAGTACGACTGGGAGGTATAGGGGTGCGTAAAGCAACGCATGTTGCCTTATCTGCTTTTCTGTCTTCGTGTTTGGCTTCCAGTGCATTAGTCAAGAAGATAGTACCCGAACGCTTGAGAGACGTGGTAGGAGCTCAAGACCCCAGGTTTACTGAAGCAGCGATTCAGTGGGACACCCTTACAGACTCCTCCAGTAGACCAGCTCCTCCCAAAGAACACAAACAGTCCCACTGGGACAAACCGATCATGGAAAAAATCGCCAACACAATGCTCTCCAACACCTCAGGAAAGGACAAAGTTCGTCTCCTGGCAGTGAAGGCACCACACTCAAGAGATTTCCTGCTAGCTGTTCCCAGTTCCTCCCTGGGCACCCGTCTCGACCCACAGGCCATTCGGATTGGTGTTGCTCTTCGCCTAGCCGCCCCCATCCTCACCGAACATAGGTGTATTTGCGGCAGGGCGACAGATGATCAGTTCGGACTTCATGGTCTTGTGTGTCACACAACAGAAGGGAAGTATGCCAGGCATGAGGAGGTCAATGACATCATAAAGAGAAGCCTCGCCACAGCCCGTTGCCCAGCTCAACGGGAACCCCAAGTGCAGAGGTCTGATGGAAGTCAAAAGCGTCCTGATGGAGCCACTATGCTACCCTGGAAGGATGGAAAGCAGATTGCCTGGGACTACACATGTGCCGCCAAATTGGCATACACCTACTTGCCATACTCCGTAGTGGAAGGGGGTGGAGCTGCCAGCCACAGGGAGACCCAGAAGATCCGCAAATATGAAGACCTATCCCCTTGCTATAACTTCATCCTAATAGGGTCGGAGACCCTTGGAGCATGGGGCAAGTGTGCTCTAAAGTTCCTCAAAGAGCTGGGTGAAAAGCTCATCATAGAAACCAAGGACCACAGGGCGACCAGCTTCCTCTTTCAGAGACTCAGTGTTGCAATCCTGAGAGGAAATGCCTGCAGCATTCTGGGCACGCGGCCCACCGCCGGGGAGCTGGACGAAGTATTCGAGATGTAGCTCTGAGTTACCTATGTTGTTTTACTTTCTATCGTATTTTTGTGAATGTTTTGTCAATGTATTTTGTCTTTAAATAAAACATACTTGAAATATAGGGGGTGGTAGGAGAAAATTCTCAAACAGCTTCAGGGAGAACCTTGAGTTTTCCCTGAAGCAAGTTTATTCTTTTCTTTGAGGATGAGGGTCCCCAGGACAGTTCTAAAGGTGGTACCTCCCTATATTATATATATATATATATATATATATATATATATATATATATATATATATATATATATATATATATATATATATATATATATATATATATATATATGCAAAACAACCACTCTGAAAGAATAGAGAAATTCCAAGCGCTTTCGTGACTATCACATTATCATAGTTCCTTGATAATGTGAGTAGTCACGAAAGCGCTTGGAATTTCTCTATTCTTTCAGAGTGGTTGTTTTGCATATTCTGAAATCACCTGTTTATTGTGATCTTATTGCATATATATATATATATATATATATATATATATATATATATATATATATATATATATATATATATATATATATCTTCATCTATCATCCAGACGTTTCAGGATTATAAAAATAATGTATATTAAACCAAGATACCACAGATTTTGGTGTTTCTTCTCCCTTACTGATCTTAAAAACCCACCTGAAAGATCTTTTTCTAAACTTGTACGTTCAGATTTCAACGTTCCTCTGCTTCACCTCACGCCTAATTACACACCAAAAGTCTTACTGCCTCCGCCACAAGCATTGCATCAACACTGTTTCTCAATTTGCATGTGCAACTCAAGTCTCTTGTTTCTGTTGTGTCATCAGAAGTTATATATTCTGTGAAGCTTTCCAAGTGTTGCTCTTAGCATCCCTGCAATTGTTGCTCTCAGCATCCCTGTAATTGTTGCTCTCAGCATCCCTGCAATTGTTGCTCTCAGCATCCCTGTAATTGTTGCTCTCAGCATCCCTGTAATTGTTGCTCTCAGCATCCCTGTAATTGTTGCTCTCAGCATCCCTGTAATTGTTGCTCTCAGCATCCCTGCAATTGTTGCTCTCAGCATCCCTGTAATTGTTGCTCTCAGCATCCCTGTAATTGTTGCTCTCAGCATCCCTGCAATTGTTGCTCTCAGCATCCCTGCAATTGTTGCTCTCAGCATCCCTGCAAGTGTTGCTCTCAGCATCCCTGCAATTGTTGCTCTCAGCATCCCTGCAATTGTTGCTCTCAGCATCCCTGTAATTGTTGCTCTCAGCATCCCTGTAATTGTTGCTCTCAGCATCCCTGCAAGTGTTGCTCTCAGCATCCCTGCAATTGTTGCTCTCAGCATCCCTGCAATTATTGCTCTCAGCATCCCTGCAAGTGTTGCTCTCAGCATCCCTGCAATTGTTGCTCTCAGCATCCCTGCAATTGTTGCTCTCAGCATCCCTGCAATTGTTGCTCTCAGCATCCCTGCAATTGTTGCTCTCAGCATCCCTGCAATTGTTGCTCTCAGCATCCCTGCAATTGTTGCTCTCAGCATCCCTGGAATTGTTGCTCTCAGCATCCCTGCAATTGTTGCTCTCAGCATCCCTGCAATTGTTGCTCTCAGCATCCCTGTAATTGTTGCTCTCAGCATCCCTGCAATTGTTGCTCTCAGCATCCCTGCAATTGTTGCTCTCAGCATCCCTGCAATTGTTGCTCTCAGCATCCCTGTAATTGTTGCTCTCAGCATCCCTGCAATTGTTGCTCTCAGCATCCCTGCAGTTGTTGCTCTCAGCATCCTTGCAATTGTTGCTCTCAGCATCCCTGTAATTACTTGCATCGTCACCGCTTGTTGCTAAGTCTCAGTTACTTTCCTAGAATCCCACTATTTAAAGAGTGTTAGATGATCTACCAAGGTCCACAGTGTTAGATAATCTACCAAGGTCCACAGTGTTAGATAATCTACCAAGGTCCAGTGTTAGATAATCCACTAAGGTCCACAGTGTTAGATAATCTACCAAGGTCCATAGTGTTAGATAATCTACCAAGGTCCAGTGTTAGATAATCCACTAAGCTCCATAGTGTTAGATAATCTACCAAGGTCCAGTGTTAGATAATCCACTAAGGTCCACAGTGTTAGATAATCTACCAAGGTCCAGTGTTAGATAATCCACTAAGGTCCACAGTGTTAGATAATCTACCAAGGTCCAGTGTTAGATAATCCACTAAGGTCCACAGTGTTAGATAATCTACCAAGGTCCAGTGTTAGATAATCCACTAAGGTCCACAGTGTTAGATAATCTACCAAGGCTCAACTTTCCAAGACTCCACTACCCTCCCATGGCTTCCCCTACGCGAAGCTCCATCACCTCCACAAGCTTAAATTAACTCTCCAGACTCCCCATGATGCCACTATCATCCAACACAATCATCTGGTCATCATTACGGAGTGATCAGCAGTGGATCTGGCTAATTAGTCTCTCCGGTCAGCTTACACGGTATTAGCTTAAGTTCGTTTTATCTCTTATTATATTGTTTGTGACTAGCACTGGTAACTGCTTTGTTTATGTGTTGGTAAAGGAAACACAAACCACGGAAGGGGTGGGGTTTGAACTCATGGCGGTCTCGAAACTCCAGGCCAGTGCGTTAACCACTCGGCCACAGTAAAGTTTTTTTAAGTGAAGTGACGTAATTAGCTCCTCGCTTTCAGACGTCTGACATCTACCCTGACTAAACAATTGAATTCGTGATTCTGTATTGTGATTTATGTATTGTACCATAACCGAAACAATACACAGATAACCCGCACATAGGAAAGAGGAGCTTATGACGACGTTTCGCTCCATCTTGGACCATTTACAAGTCACACTGAAGGAAGAGAGTGAGGAAGACGATACATATAGACAAAAACAGAGACGGGACCAAGAGGGGAAGAAAAAGAATTAGTGGCAGTGGTAACACTGGTAGTGGAAGTAGTAATAGTAGTAATGGTAGTAGTTGTAGAAGCATTAGTAGTAGTAGTAGTTGTAGAAGTGGTAGTAGTAGCAGAAAACAGAAAAGCGATAGTAGTAGTAGCAGTAACAATAGTAGAATAGGTTGAAGGTAGAAACACAGTAATAGTAGTAAATGAGTGATATTCGTAGTAGTAGTAGTAGTAGTAGTAGTGGTGTTGAATAGTTCAATATAATTATTATTTTGTAATGTTTAGATGAGGTAAAGAGCAAGTGAGTGGCAGTTCACAGTCACAACGGAATTATCATGCAAAACGCAGCTTTCCTGTCAGTTAGGGTTTGGGTTGCTACAAAGAATTTTTAGTAGTGTTGGGAGTTGAAGAATGGGAGATTTGTGCATCATTTGGGAGTCGTTATTGTGGGAACATTTCGCCAGCTAGTGGTTTCTTCAGTTTAATACAGATTAGAACGGTGGAAGACCAGGAGGAGACTGAGGTAATCAGTCCCCCTGAAGAAATCACTGGCTGGCAAAACGTAGGGGGAATTTACCCCATTGATTTCATGCTACAGAAGACACATTAAATCTGACAGTTTCTGGGTTGTGTTTATTTACTGTTGTTAATATAATGTAGCACAGAGTTAGCCTGGAGCGTGACGTGTCCCGTGATGGAGACCTGTTGAAAGTTTTGGCTGGAAAAATTTACAAATAACTACTGCCACGATGATGATAAGAGTGTAATGAACACTTGTCCGTGAAGGGCGTCTTATACGTAAACTAGAAAACGCAGTGGAAATGAGGCTATTTATTTCGACTTCCAACTGGGGTCCTCTTCAGTAGAATTAGGTTTATTAGCTGGGAGTTAAGTAATGAAAGTCTCGCTTCCTTTGCGGTATTATTTAAATGAGTGATACCCTCTTCAGTAACCACTACCACCACTAACAACACCCACCACAACCACCATTGGGTGTGGGTAATGGTGGTGCTCGTACACCTGTGTCTATTCGTTCTCTTTATAGGTCTCGAGCTACTGACTGGCTAAACGCTTATTCATACTTCAACTGGTACACCTCATTCTCGTATTTCCCCTCACTTATCACCACTTCCTCTTCCCCCTTTCTACTACCCTTCCCCCGGTCACTTCCTCACCACAACGACTGGTGGACAGTCACCCCCACTTGCTTTGATTCGCCCAGCTGATAACCTGTCTTCCACTATTTATATTCCTGACAGAAGAACTCCATCCATCATGTGTGGGTTGTTTTTCTTGGTCCTTAGGCAAAAACTCAGCCAACAACTTTCTTTTCCTTCCCTGTCCGCCTTAATCACCCAAACATTCTTATCAATTTTTCTCCCTTTTGTGCCCGTCTTGGGACCTTTTGTGCCCGTCTTGGGACCTTTTGTGCCCGTCTTGGGACCTTTTGTGTCCGACTTGGGACCTTTTGTGCCCGTCTTGGGACCTTTTGTGCCCGTCTTCGGACCTTTTGTGTCCGTCTTGGGACATTTTGTGCCCGTCTTGGGATCTTTTGTGCCCGTCTTGGGACATTTTGTGTCCGTCTTGGGACCTTTTGTGCCCGTCTTGGGATCTTTTGTGCCCGTCTTGGGACATTTTGTGCCCGTCTTGGGACCTTTTGTGTCCGTCTTTGGACCTTTTGTGTCCGTCTTGGGACCTTTCGTGCCCGTCTTGGGACCTTTTGTGCCCGTCTTGGGACCTTTTGTGCCCGTCTTGGGACATTTTGTGCCCGTCTTGGGACCTTTTGTGCCCATCTTGGGACATTTTGTGCCCGTCTTGGGACCTTTTGTGTCCGTCTTGGGACCTTTTGTGGCCGTCTTGGGATCTTTTGTGCCCGTCTTGGGACATTTTGTGCCCGTCTTGGGACCTTTTGTGCCCGTCTTGGGACCTTTTGTGCCTGTCTTCGGACCTTTTGTGTCCGTCTTGGGACCTTTTGTGCCCGTCTTGGGACATTTTGTGTCCGTCTTGGGACCTTTTGTGCCCGTCTTGGGATCTTTTGTGCCCGTCTTGGGACATTTTGTGCCCGTCTTGGGACCTTTTGTGTCCGTCTTGGGACCTTTTGTGTCCGTCTTGGGACCTTTCGTGCCCGTCTTGGGACCTTTTGTGCCCGTCTTGGGACCTTTTGTGCCCGTCTTGGGACATTTTGTGCCCGTCTTGGGACCTTTTGTGCCCGTCTTGGGACATTTTTGTGCCCGTCTTGGGACCTTTTGTGTTCGTCTTGGGACTTTTTGTGCCCGTCTTGGGACCTTTTGTGCCCGTCTTGGGACCTTTTGTGCCCGTCTTGGGACCTTTTGTGCCCGTCTTGGGACCTTTTGTGCCCGTCTTGGGACCTTTTGCCTCAAATAGCTCCGCCTTGAGGTCTTTAAGTTTCTTACAGTACCTCCTTAAAGTCTTTCCTGTCCTGTCTATAGGGTCATCTTGGGGCCTTTCCTGCCTCATTTGGTCCCGTCTTGTGGTCTTTTTGCCTCTTATAGCTCCTCCTCCTCCTCGTGGTCTTTTCTGTCCAGCACAACGCCATCTACAAGGGATTTCTTCTGTCCTTTTTATTTCTGGCTTTGGGATTTTCAGCTTTTCAAGCTTCTTCCTGAGAGCTTTCAGCCTCTGATAGCTTGGGCTTGGAGGCTATCTGCCTCTTAGAGCAAGGTCTTGGAGTCCACCTGCCTCTTAGAGCAAGGTCTTGGAGTCTACCTGCCTCTTAGAGCAAGGTCTTGGAGTCCACCTGCCTCTTAGAGCAAGGTCTAGGAGTCCATCTGCCTCTTAGAGCAAGGTCTAGGAGTCCGTCTGCCTCTTAGAGCAAGGTCTAGGAGTCCGTCTGCCTCTTAGAGCAAAGTCTAGGAGTCCATCTGCCTCTTAGAGCAAGGTCTTGGAGTCCACCTGCCTCTTAGAGCAAAGTCTAGGAGTCCATCTGCCTCTTAGAGCAAGGTCTTGGAGTCCACCTGCCTCTTAGAGCAAGGTCTAGGAGTCCACCTGCCTCTTAGAGCAAGGTCTTGGAGTCCACCTGCCTCTTAGAGCAAGGTCTAGGAGTCCACCTGCCTCTTAGAGCAAGGTCTTGGAGTCCACCTGCCTCTTAGAGCAAGGTCTAGGAGTCCACCTGCCTCTTAGAGCAAGGTCTAGGAGTCCACCTGCCTCTTAGAGCAAGGTCTAGGAGCCCATCTGCCTCTTAGAGCAAGGTCTTGGAATCCATCTGCCTCTTAGAGCAAGGTCTGGGAGTCCACCTGCCTCTTAGAGCAAGGTCTTGGAATCCATCTGGCTGTTTAAGCAAAGTCTTAAGACCTAACCTCCCTCTCAGAGCACCTTGTGGAGGGTGGCACCGTCAGAATGACCTGTGGTCTTTGAAAGCGGCAAATACTGTGAGAAACAGCTGTTATTAGTTACATTTGGTTATAGCGTACACTGTATGACTTACGACAATCAACTTTTCACTCTGTTAATGGAATAAAACCTTTCTTAAGACTATTTTTAACTTAGAGAAGATCATTACTCAGCTGTCAGTGTTTAGTTATTATTTCTCTCTAGTTATTATTTCTCTCTAGTTACTCTTTCTTCTTTTTGTACGTCCACTACCCACACCCAGAGTAACTACCCACACCCAGAGTAACTACCCACACCTAGAGTAACTACCCACACCCAGAGTAACTACCCACACCTAGAGTAACTACCCACACTCAGAGTAACTACCCACACCCAGAGTAACTACCCACACCCAGAGTAACTACCCACACCAAGAGTAACTACCCACACCCAGAGTAACTACCCACACCCAGAGTAACTACCCACACCCAGAGTAACTACCCACACCCAGAGTAACTACCCACACCCAGAGTAACTACCCACACCCAGAGTAACTACCCACACCCAGAGTAACTACCCACACCCAGAGTAACTATCCACACCCAGAGTAACTACCCACACCCAGAGTAACTACCCACACCCAGAGTAACTACCCACACCCAGAGTAACTACCCACACCCAGAGTAACTACCCACACCCAGAGTAACTACCCACACCTAGAGTAACTACCCACACTCAGAGTAACTACCCACACCCACAGTAACTACCCACACCCAGAGTAACTACCCACACCCAGAGTAACTACCCACACCCACAGTAACTACCCACACCCACAGTAACTACCCACACCCAGAATAACTACCCACACCCAGAGTAACTACCCACACCCAGAGTAACTACCCACACCCAGAGTAACTACCCACACCCAGAGTAACTACCCACACCCAGAGTAACTACCCACACCCAGAGTAACTACCCACACCCAGAGTAACTACCCACACCCACAGTAACTACCCACACCCAGAGTAACTACCCACACCCAGAGTAACTACCCACACCCAGAGTAACTACCCACACCCACAGTAACTACCCACACCCAGAGTAACTACCCACACCCAGAGTAACTACCCACACCCAGAGTAACTACCCACACCCAGAGTAACTACCCACACCCACAGTAACTACCCACACCCAGAGTAACTACCCACACCCAGAGTAACTACCCACACCCACAGTAATTACCCACACCCAGAGTAACTACCCACACCCAGAGTAACTACCCACACCCAGAGTAACTACCCACACCCAGAGTAACTACCCACACCCAGAGTAACTACCCACACCCACAGTAATTACCCACACCCAGAGTAACTACCCACACCCAGAGTAACTACCCACACCCAGAGTAACTACCCACACCCAGAGTAACTACCCACACCCAGAGTAACTACCCACACCCAGAGTAACTACCCACACCCAGAGTAACTACCCACACCCAGAGTAACTACCCACACCCAGAGTAACTACCCACACCCAGAGTAACTACCCACACCCAGAGTAACTACCCACACCCAGAGTAACTACCCACACCCAGAGTAACTACCTACATCCAGAGTAACTACCCACACCCAGAGTAACTACCCACACCCAGAGTAACTACCCACACCCACAGTAACTACCCACACCCAGAGTAACTACCCACACCCAGAGTAACTACCCACACCCACAGTAACTACCCACACCCAGAGTAACTACCCACACCCACAGTAACTACCTACACCCACAGTAACTACCAACACCCACAGTAACTACCCACACCCACAGTAACTACCCACACCCACAGTAACTACCCACACCCACAGTAACTACCCACACCCACAGTAACTACCCACACCCAGAGTAACTACCCACACCCAGAGTAACTACCCACACCCAGAGTAACTACCCACACCCAGAGTAACTACCCACACCCAGAGTAACTACCCACACCCAGAGTAACTACCTACATCCAGAGTAACTACCCACACCCACAGTAACTACCCACACCCAGAGTAACTACCCACACCCAGAGTAACTACCCACACCCACAGTAACTACCCACACCCAGAGTAACTACCCACACCCACAGTAACTACCTACACCCACAGTAACTACCAACACCCACAGTAACTACCCACACCCACAGTAACTACCCACACCCAGAGTAACTACCCACACCCACAGTAATTACCCACACCCAGAGTAACTACCCACACCCAGAGTAACTACCCACACCCAGAGTAACTACCCACACCCAGAGTAACTACCCACACCCAGAGTAACTACCCACACCCACAGTAATTACCCACACCCAGAGTAACTACCCACACCCAGAGTAA
>NC_091385.1:1105000-1150000 GCF_038502225.1 Cherax quadricarinatus | reverse complement strand
AATGTTTTCATTCTGGTACAGTGTGTGGGGCTGCGGGCCACCAACAGGAACAGCCTGGTCGATCAGGCAAGCACCAGACGGAGAAGAAAACTCCGGGAACTCATCAGAGTTATGGTAAAGGAGACTTCAGGACATAAGTGCAAATAATGTGACATCATATTGTGGCAACGTTTCGCTCTCCAGGAGCTTTATCCTGGAGAGCGAAACGTTGCCACAATAAGACGTCACATTAGTTACACTTGTGTCCTTTTACTTAACATATTGTCGGTAATTCTACAAACATTATTACAGACTTCAGGATCGAAACGTGTCCATGATATGTAGGTGAAGGTCGTCCTTCACCTGGCAACTTAAGTTAACCACATCATTCTTGCAGGTGAAGGTCGTGCTTCACCTGGCAACTTAAGTTAACCACATCATTCTTGCAAGTGAAGGTCGTCCTTCACCTGGCAACTTAAGTTAACCACATCATTCTTGCAAGTGAAGGTCGTCCTTCACCTGGCAACTTAAGTTAACCACATCATTCTTGCAAGTGAAGGTCGTGCTTCACCTGGCAACTTAAGTTAACCACATCATTCTTGTAGGTGAAGGTCGTCCTTCACCTGACAACTTAAGTTAACCACATCATTCTTGCAGGTGAAGGTCGTCCTTCACCTGACAACTTAAGTTAACCACATCATTCATGGAGGTGAAGGTCGTCCTTCACCTGGCAACTTAAGTTAACCACATCATTCTTGTAGGTGAAGGTCGTCCTTCACCTGGCAACTTAAGTTAACCACATCATTCTTGTAGGTGAAGGTCGTCCTTCACCTGGCAACTTAAGTTAACCACATCATTCTTGCAGGTGAAGGTCGTGCTTCACCTGACAACTTAAGTTAACCACATCATTCATGGAGGTGAAGGTCGTCCTTCACCTGACAACTTAAGTTAACCACATCATTCATGGAGGTGAAGGTCGTCCTTCACCTGGCAACTTAAGTTAACCACATCATTCATGGAGGTGAAGGTCGTCCTTCACCTGGCAACTTAAGTTAACCACATCATTCTTGCAAGTGAAGGTCGTCCTTCACCTGGCAACTTAAGTTAACCACATCATTCTTGCAAGTGAAGGTCGTCCTTCACCTGGCAACTTAAGTTAACCACATCATTCTTGTAGGTGAAGGTCGTCCTTCACCTGGCAACTTAAGTTAACCAGCTGGCCAATTGGTTAACGCACTGGCCAGCCAGGTCGACCACTCACTTGCCTTAGGTTCTAATCCTTACCAATAGGTTGGTAGGTAAGACACATAGGCAACAGTTAGGCAACTTTATTCCGAAACGTTTCGCCTACACAGTAGGCTTCTTCAGTCGAGTACAGAAGTAGGCAGTAGCAGTAGAGATGTTAAGACGATGTAATCAGTCCATCACCCTTAGAGTCGGAGACATGGCTCAGGAAATCGTAATGACACGATTGCAAACAAACCATACCACGGGCGGGATTGAACCCGCGGTCCAGTGGCTAACGCGACGGTCTGGAGTTTTGAGACTCTCTGACCGCGGGTTCAATCCCACCCGTGGTATGGTTTAGAGTCGGAGATTTGAGGTTGTCAGTCCTTCAGCCTGGAGAAGAGTTCTGTTCCACAGTCTGAAGGAACAAGAGACAGTGTGGAGACTTATATACTGTCGGAAGGAGAGGTGCAGGATGGTAGTAGCGACAATATAGTCACCACTTCCCCGACAAGTCAACCAGCTTTACCCTAAATCAAACTTCAATACCTCCTATTTTCCAGGCGGTGCTCCCTACGGGCTTAGTGCTTCCGATAATAATAATAACGATAATTATACAATAATAAGTACAATGACGCGATTAAGCATTTGCACATATTAGCGTGGGATCTCTCTCTCCCGGGGATGATCTGCCATTCTAGTCCTGGATGAGATTATAATCGTGTTTTGAACGCTAGGGTGAAAGTGGCCTTGAGATGAACCATGGACTCACTCTTGAGGGTTAGTAAAGGCTCGGGGTGACAAGGTGGTACACGTAGAGTTGCGAAATTCATCAACATTATCCACATTACGGCTATTACTCAAAATTATTAATATTATTATTACACAATCGGGTTGCACTACTTTCCAGAATGCAAAATCTCGTAACTACTCAAGATATTGGAATTGCAGTACGACTCCACATGAAAGAGATGAACTACTCAGTAGGGTAGTTCTAACACCACCATTACTACTATTACTATTACTACTACTACTACTACTGCAACTACTATTGGCACTACTTCTAATACTACTCCTCCAACTCAACCAAAAATGTCTTCTGGCCTTATCCATTATTCTCGCCCCAGTTGTGACTTGACAATCTTCTAGTTTTTCGTGAAATATAAATTCCAACCTCGCTGTTTTAAAAGAACAATTACAATCAATTACACTTAATTACACTTATAATTACACTTAAGAAGTACGTACCAGTTCTTAATTTACCCAGGAACACCCCAGCTGCCTGATCTATCATCCAGTGCTTCTCACAGTGGAACACAGACTCCACCTGATCTATCACCCAGTGCTTCTCACAGTGGAACACACTTAAGACTCCACCTGATCTATCATCCAGTGCTTCTCACAGTGGAACACACTTAAGACTCCACCTGATCTATCATCCAGTGCCTCTCACAGTGGAACACACATAAGACTCCACCTGATCTATCATCCAGTGCTTCTCACAGTGGAACACACATAAGACTCCACCTGATCTATCATCCAGTGCTTCTCACAGTGGAACACACATAAGACTCCACCTGATCTATCACCCAGTGCTTCTCACAGTGGAACACAGACTCCACCTGATCTATTACCCAGTGCTTCTCACAGTGGAACACAGACTCCACCTGATCTATTACCCAGTGCTTCTCACAGTGGAACACAGACTCCACCTGATCTATTACCCAGTGCTTCTCACAGTGGAACACAGACTCCACCTGATCTATCTCCCAGTGCTTCTCACAGTGGTATACAGACTCCACCTGATCTATTACCCAGTGCTTCTCACAGTGGAACACAGACTCCACCTGATCTATCTCCCAGTGCTTCTCACAGTGGTATACAGACTCCACCTGATCTATCACCCAGTGTTTCTCACAGTGGTACACAGACTCCACCTGATCTATCATCCAGTGTTTCTCACAGTGGAACACAGACTCCACCTGATCTATCACCCAGTGTTTCTCACAGTAGAACACAGACTCCACCTGATCTATCATCCAGTGCTTCTCACAGTGGAACACACATAAGACTCCACCTGATCTATCATCCAGTGCTTCTCACAGTGGAACACACATAAGACTCCACCTGATCTATCATCCAGTGCTTCTCACAGTGGAACACACATAAGACTCCACCTGATCTATCATCCAGTGCTTCTCACAGTGGAACACACATAAGACTCCACCTGATCTATCATCCAGTGCTTCTCACAGTGGAACACACATAAGACTCCACCTGATCTATCACCCAGTGCTTCTCACAGTGGAACACACATAAGACTCCACCTGATCTATCACCCAGTGCTTCTCACAGTGGAACACAGACTCCACCTGATCTATCATCCAGTGCTTCTCACAGTGGAACACACATAAGACTCCACCTGATCTATCATCCAGTGCCTCTCACAGTGGAACACACATAAGACTCCACCTGATCTATCACCCAGTGCTTCTCACAGTGGAACACACATAAGACTCCACCTGATCTATCATCCAGTGCTTCTCACAGTGGAACACACATAAGACTCCACCTGATCTATCATCCAGTGCTTCTCACAGTGGAACACACATAAGACTCCACCTGATCTATCACCCAGTGCTTCTCACAGTGGAACACACATAAGACACCACCATCAAATCCACAACTGGGACTGACACCCACATTTCTAACTATCCAGTCGCCACGATAGTTGCGACTGGATAGTTTTCTCGTACTTGTGCAGATGAGAGTTTAAAACCGAGATCAAGATACACAAATCATGCACACACACACACACACACACACACGACTCACAGGAATGTTAGGAAGTATTTCTTCAGTTACAGAGTTGTCAGGAAGTGGAATAGTCTGGGAAGTGATGTAGAGGAGGCAGGATCCATACTAGCCTCACGAGAAGTATTTATGTATTATTGTAACCACGACCGAGTGGTATTGATCAATAACAACACTGCGCTAGCCAAGGACTCGAACCCATGTTGTACTGGCCTGCCTCATGGTAAGCGAGAACCACATGACGCTTTAAACCACAGGACCACCCAACACTACAAGAATGGCGCAGCCAGCACACAGCTAGCTGTTGGGCCGCTATCCGAGGGCATACGGAGGTGTGGGAGCTTCTAAGCTAATTTTATTCTCATCCCTGTTTGGTGTACTAGCCTCACCAGCGGTATTTATATATTTTTGTAACCACGGACGAGTGGTACTGCTCAGTAACAACACCGCGCTAGCCAAGGGTTCGAACCCTACAAGAATGGCTGCGCCGTTCTTGTAGGGTTGGGTGGTCCTGTAATCGGGTTTGATCCATGTAAGATAAAAGTAACTCCAATTCCTTAAATCAATAATCTTTGATTAGCATCAAAGATTGTCAGTGAATTGAGGGCAAAATAATGTAATTATGAATAATAAAGACGAGGTGAATCAACAAGTTGTGAAGATGGAGTCGAGCACAAGATGACAAGACAGTGAGGGTCGTCCTGAGACGCACTCTAGTCGAGGTCAACCCGCTGCTGTGAGTCTCTGAGAAAGTCACTCTGGAAGTGCCTTAAGCCAAGGCAAGAAAAATACTGGAAAGTGTGTGTCTCTCTGTGTGTAACGTTGCTGTGTGTGTGTGTGTGTGTGTGTACTCACATATTTGTGGTTGCAGGGGTCGAGTCACAGCTCCTGGTTCCCTCTTCCCTGGTCGTTATTGGGTTCACTCTCTGCTCCAAGAGCTTTATCGTACCTCTTCTCTGTGTGTGTGTGTGTGTGTGTGTGTGTGTACTCACATATTTGTGGTTGCAGGGGTCGAGTCACAGCTCCTGGTCCCCTCTTCCCTGGTCGTTATTGGGTTCACTCTCTGCTCCAAGAGCTTTATCGTACCTCTTCTCTCTCTGTGTGTGTGTGTGTGTGTGTGTGTGTGTGTGTGTGTGTGTGTGTGTGTACTCGCATATTTGAGGTTGCAGGGGTCGAGTCACAGCTCCTGGTCCCCCTCTTCGCTGGTCGTTATTCTTGCATTATAAATATCATTAAATTACTTATTAGTTGCCACATATTTCTAATGATTTTATACTGAATTAATTACAACACACATACGTCACGATAGCGTAAGTTTGTCGGTGTTTCCGACGCTACACTACGTCGCCGGGTGCCGCGGTGGCCAAAGCTCCCGCTTCACACACGGTGGCCCGGGTTCGATTCCCGGCGGGGTGGAAACATTTCGACGTGTTTCCTTACACCTGTTGTCCTGTTCACCTAGCAGCAAGTAGGTACCTGGGTGTTAGTGGACTGGTGTGGGTGGCATCCTGGGGGACAAGATTGAGGACCACAATGGTATTAAGTCAAACAGTCCTCGATGACGCACTGACTTTCTCGGGTTATCCTGGGTGGCTAACCCTCCAGGGTTAAAAATCCCAAGAAAATCTTATCTTATCTAGAACTTTGTATTCTTGTTCTCCCAACTGCGTTCTTAAGAATGTATATGCGTGGTATACAGTACCAACGAGATGACACATATACAGCATCTGGGTATGTTTATTGTAGACGTTTCGCCCTCCAGTGACTTTATCAGTACAAGGCCATCATGTGAAGACTGTAGAATTATGTACAAAACATGGGGGAATCAGTCCCACAGACTACGATGCTCTTCAACTCCAAGACTGACGAACTAATTTTCTTATCTTTGGGGAATCAGTCCCTCAGACTACGATGCTCTTCAACTCCAAGACTGACGAACTAATTTTCTTATCTTTGGGGAATCAGTCCCTCAGACTACGATGCTCTTCAACTCCAAGACTGACGAACTAATTTTCTTATCTTTGGGGAATCAGTCCCTCAGACTACGATGCTATTCAACTCCAAGACTGACGAACTATTTTTCTTATCTTTGGGGAATCAGTCCCTCAGACTACGATGCTCTTCAACTCCAAGACTGACGAACTAATTTTCTTATCTTTGGGGAATCAGTCCCTCAGACTACGATGCTCTTCAACTCCAAGACTGACGAACTAATTTTCTTATCTTTGGGGAATCAGTCCCTCAGACTACGATGCTCTTCAACTCCAAGACTGACGAACTAATTTTCTTATCTTTGGGGAATCAGTCCCTCAGACTACGATGCTCTTCAACTCCAAGACTGACGAACTAATTTTCTTATCTTTGGGGAATCAGTCCCTCAGACTACGATGCTCTTCAACTCCAAGACTGACGAACTAATTTTCTTATCTTTGGGGAATCAGTCCCTCAGACTACGATGCTCTTCAACTCCAAGACTGACGAACTAATTTTCTTATCTTTGGGGAATCAGTCCTTCAGACTACGATGCTCTTCAACTCCAAGACTGACGAACTAATCACCTCATCTTTTGTATATGGTTCCAGTCTTCACATGTTGGCCTTGTATTGTACTGATAAAGTCACTGGATGGATAAACATCTGCAAATAAAGATACCCAGATGTTGCATGTGTTTAATACTTCATTCTCAGGAATGTTGTATGTAAAAAAATTAGATATTGTGAAAAATATCTGATTTAATTCCCCAGAAAATGAGGCCAGATATATTTACTGGATCCCGTGTATGCTATGTTGCAAATTTTATATAGGAGAGACTGGAAGGGGTCTTAACTGCAGAAATATAGATTCAGGAAGGATATAGGTAAGCACTGGTTTGGTAATAGAGTTGTAGATGAGTGGAACAAACTCCCGAGTACAGTTATAGAAGCTAAAACGTTGTGTAGCTTTAAAAATAGGTTAGATAAACACATGAGTGGATGTGAGTTGGACCTGACTAGCTGGTGCTGCTGGGTCAGATGCCGTGCTCCTTCCTTAAGTGGAAGTGACCTAACTGGGTGGGCCATTGGTCTAAGCCGGGGGTTGACATGGACCTACCCCTCATGGACCAGTAGGCCTGCTACAGTGTTCCTTCTTTTTTATATTCTTACGAGTTAAATACTTCATTTAGTCATGCAGATTTTGATGACTATTAATACGTTTAAAATGGAAAGAAACTCTTAATAAATATAATTATTTAAACGAAATATAACAGGTGCGAGTTATTTAATTAAGTCTGAACGTAAGTTTAGGACGCTATACACTAAATGTTATATACAGAGGGCAATGAACCAGGTAATGATAATGGGAATAAGAGGAATAGGGGATAAATTAGACACATGTGCAACTCTTGGGTATCTTTATTAAGGAGACGTTTCGCCACACAGTGGCTTCTATTCAAGATTGATGGACTGACCACATCGACTCAAGGTTGACGGACTGATTACCTCACTCTCATCCTGTTCTTCAAGTTTCTCCTGTGTATGGACTGATGAAGCCACTGTGTGGCGAAACGTTTCCTTAATGAGGATACCCAAGAGTTGCACATGTGTCTAATTTATCCCCTATTCCTCTTATTCCCATTATCACTACCTTGTAGATGAATGGTTCTGTGAACCATTCATCTACAAGGAATAGGGGAGTAAAGGAAGGAGTGGGAGGGAGATAGGTAGGTAATGTGCCAGGTCAGTAACAGGAACGTAAGTTGTGTACGATGAGAGTAAGACACATGTGTCTTACTCTCATCAACAGGAACGTAAGCAATGTGAAGTTTCTCGCCATCACCTCTCATTACCACCACATTACTCACTCCACCTTACAAATAAACTATTAATAAAACGAACAGGAGAATACTATTGGATCTAGATAAATGGGGATAGTATACATAAACAGTGAGATAATTTAACTGAGAAACAGAATCTTTACTTACAATTAGTTCAGTGGGACAGTTCCCCTTAGGAACTCTGACTCTAGCCATATATCCCAAAATCTACAGAACACGACTGCTGCTCCAAGCCAGTACACTGCCCAGTGTCTCCAATAGTCTCCTCCAGAGACTCTCCAGTAGCCCTCTCCCAGAGCTCTGCACACAGGCAGCAGCTCTGCCCGAATCTCTTGCCCAGAGCTCTGCACACAGGCAGCAGCTCTGCCCGAATCTCTTGCCCAGAGCTCTGCACACAGGCAGCAGCTCTGCCCGAATCTCTTGCCCAGAGCTCTGCACACAGGCAGCAGCTCTGCCCGAATCTCTTGCCCAGAGCTCTGCACACAGGCAGCAGCTCTGCCCGAATCTCTTGCCCACAGCTCTGCACACAGGCAGCAGCTCTGCCCGAATCTCTTGCCCCGAGCTCTGCACACAGGCCAGAGCTCCACCAGAATCTCCTCTCTAGTTTTCCCTTGAGCTTATATGATCGTCTCTGCACCCCCCTAAACTCCAGGTTTTGGGGTTCCCCCCCCCCCATGAGACGTACAACACGTGTTTTCACACCAAAGGTAGATTTCTCCAGAGTCACTAACCACTCCTTACTGTCACCTAACACTTCCCTGCCAAGCAAAGGGATGTGTCAACTTACACTTGGTTAGGTCTCGTATTTGACCTCACAAGCACATTTGACTTACATCAAAACGTATTGAAATTAGTGATTTTTTTATGCTTTAGTGACTAACCAGATTGCTTTCAGTTCATATATTATTCTTGTCATAGTTTTGGGTCGATATTTATTGTTCTTTTCTGTTAATGGTGCTTGTGCATGAAGGGGATTACCAATAGACTCCTAGTTGTCTTCAAGAGGGAGCTGGACAGGCACTTAAAGTCAGTACCTGACCAGCCGGGCTGTGGTTCGTACGTCGGTTTGTGTGTGGTCAGCAGTAACAGCCTGGTTGATCAGGCCCTGAGCCACCACGAGGCCTGCTTAGTGGATAACTGGGAAGAAACTCATGCCCGGAGCCTCATCCTGGTGAATCAAACTACCCCAGTGATGTCTGTGCCCACCGTATTAAAAAAGCATCTAGTGATACGTGTGCCACTGAATATGTGTGACGGCGCTCCTACTGCACTGTACAGCCCTCACAGAAACCCCAGGATTACCAGATGAACCTACCAGCGTCAGTGTTCAACTCAGGTTTGTGAGTGAGGTACAGCCTCTCTCACCTTGCTCTGTCAGCTCCATATGTAAGTTGCATCTAAATGTGATAGATCTTGGCTATATCTGACTTCAATATGTGAGTCGCTAGTGTGAGGTACACCTCTACTGGCCGCAAAACAAATTGTCTGAAATCATTGGCTATTCAGTGGAAGAACACGAAAGAAGTTGGTACACGGCTGTAGTTGGTACACGGCTGTAGTTGGTACACGGCTGTAGTTGGTACACGGCTGTAGTTGGTACACGGTTGTAGTTGGTACACGGCTGTAGTTGGTACACGGCTGTAGTTGGCACACGGCTGTAGCTAGCACACGGTTGTAGCTAGCACACGGTTGTAGCTGGCACACTGCTGTAGTTGGCATACGGTTGTAGCTGGCATACGGCTGTAGCTGGCACACGGCTGTAGCTGGCACACGGTTGTAGCTGGTACACTGCTGTAGCTAGCACACGGTTGTAGCTGGTACACTGCTGTAGCTAGCACACGGTTGTAGCTGGCACACTGCTGTAGCTAGCACACGGTTGTAGCTGGCACACTGCTGTAGCTAGCACACGGTTGTAGCTGCCACACAGCTGTAGCTGACATACGGCTGTAGCTGGCATACGGCTGTAGCTGGCACACGGTTGTAGCTGGCACACTCACTGCTGTAGCTAGCACACGGTTGTAGCTGCCACACGGCTGTAGCTGGCATACGGCTGTAGCTGGGCACAGGGCTGTAGCTGGCACAAGGCTGTAACTGGCACAGGGATGTAGCTGACACAGGGCTGTAGCTGGCACAGGGCTGTAGCTGGCACACGGCTGTAGATAGCACACGGCTCGACCCACAGACTCTCCACATTGCAGTGGCTGTCAGTGTTGCTGCCACAAATTCACATATAGTTAAGTGTAGTTGCGGCGAAGTGGCAGTTCGCTGCTAGACACACTGACATCAGCGAGTTTATCAAGAGAATCCTAGCTGTGGGACCTAGGAAGAAGAGTGCCACAAGTTCCCTGCAGAACTTGAATTCTAAGCTGATCAAAACTAGAGATCCAGGGGCTACCAACCACCTTCCTCTTCCAGCACCTTAGCGTGTCGTTCCAGAGAGGTAATACCTCCTGGATCCTTCATTCCCATCAAGCCTCTGAGAAGCTTGAGGACCTCCACAACTTCAATCACATTTACATCTATAAATTGTAATTGTACCTTTGTAAACTTTGCAAGAAAGTTATGGGGTGGTAAGAGAAGACAAATACTCAAGACAACTACGACAGCGCTCAAGAATTTTCTTAAATCAATTATATTTCCTTCCCCGAGGATATGGATCCTCAAGACCTGCACTGGAGGTGCGTCCCAATATATATATATATATATATATATATATGTGTGTGTGTGTGTGTGTGTGTGTGTACTCACTTATTTGTGGTTGCAGGGGTCGATTCATAGCTCCTGGCCCCGCCTCTTCACTGATTGCTACTAGGTCCTCTCTCTCCCTGCTCCATGAGCTTTATCATACCTCGTCTTAAAACTATGTATGGTTCCCGCCTCCACTACGTCATTTTCTAGGCTATTCCACGGCCTGACTACTCTATGACTGAAGAAATACTTCCTAACATCCCTTTGATTCATCTTGTGTGTGTGTGTGTACTCACCTAGTTGTACTCACCTAGTTGAGGTTGCGGGGGTCGAGTCCGAGCTCCTGGCCCCGCCTCTTCACTGATCGCTACTAGGTCACTCTCCCTGAGCCGTGAGCTTTATCATGCCTCTGCTTAAAGCTATGTATGGATCCTGCCTCCACTACATCGCTTCCCAAACTATTCCACTTACTGATTACTCTGTGGCTGAAGAAATACTTCCTAACATCCCTGTGATTCATCTGTGTCTTCAGCTTCCAACTGTGTCCCCTTGTTACTGTGTCCAATCTCTGGAACATCCTGTCTTTGTCCACCTTGTCAATTCCTCTCAGTATTTTGTATGTCGTTATCATGTCCCCCCTATCTCTCCTGTCCTCCAGTATCGTCAGGTTGATTTCCCTTAACCTCTCCTCGTAGGAGATACCTCTTAGCTCTGGGAATAGTCTTGTTGCAAACCTTTGCACTTTCTCTAGTTTCTTCACGTGCTTGGCTAGGTGTGGGTTCCAAACTGGTGCCGCATACTCCAATATGGGCCTAACGTACACGGTGTACAGGGTCCTGAACGATTCCTTATTAAGATGTCGGAATGCTGTTCTGAGGTTTGCTAGGCGCCCATATGCTGCAGCAGTTATTTGGTTGATGTGCGCTTCAGGAGATGTGCCTGGTGTTATACTCACCCCAAGATCTTTTTCCTTGAGTGAGGTTTGTAGTCTCTGACCCCCTAGACTGTACTCCGTCTGCGGCCTTCTTTGCCCTTCCCCAATCTTCATGACTTTGCACTTGGTGGGATTGAACTCCAGGAGCCAATTGCTGGACCAGGTCTGCAGCCTGTCCAGATCCCTTTGTAGTTCTGCCTGGTCTTCGATCGAGTGAATTCTTCTCAACTTCACGTCATCTGCAAACAGGGACACCTCAGAGTCTATTCCTTCCGTCATGTCGTTCACAAATACCAGAAACAGCACTGGTCCTAGGACTGACCCCTGCGGGACCCCGCTGGTCACAGGTGCCCACTCTGACACCTCGCCACGTACCATGACTCGCTGCTGTCTTCCTGACAAGTATTCCCTGATCCATTGTAGTGCCTTCCCTGTTATCCCTGCTTGGTCCTCCAGTTTTTGCACCAATCTCTTGTGTGGAACTGTGTCAAACGCCTTCTTGCAGTCCAAGAAAATGCAATCCACCCACCCCTCTCTCTCTTGTCTTACTGCTGTCACCATGTCATAGAACTCCAGTAGGTTTGTGACACAGGATTTCCCGTCCCTGAAACCATGTTGGCTGCTGTTGATGAGATCGTTCCTTTCTAGGTGTTCCACCACTCTTCTCCTGATAATCTTCTCCATGATTTTGCATACTATACATGTCAGTGACACTGGTCTGTAGTTTAATGCTTCATGTCTGTCTCCTTTTTTAAAGATTGGGACTACATTTGCTGTCTTCCATGCCTCAGGCAATCTCCCTGTTTCGATAGATGTATTGAATATTGTTGTTAGGGGTACACATAGCGCCTCTGCTCCCTCTCTCAATACCCATGGGGAGATGTTATCTGGCCCCATTGCCTTTGAGGTATCTAGCTCACTCAGAAGCCTCTTCACTTCTTCCTCGGTTGTGTGCACTGTGTCCAGCACTTGGTGGTGTGCCCCACCTCTCCATCTTTCTGGAGTCCCTTCTGTCTCCTCTGTGAACACTTCTTGTGTGTGTGTGTGTGTGTGTGTGTGTGAGTGTGTGTGTGTGTGTGTGTGTGTGTGTGTGTGTGTGTGTGTGTGTGTGTGTGTGTGTGTGTGTGTGTGTGTGTGTGTGTGTGTGTGTGTGTGTGTGTGTGTGTGTGTGTGCAAAACAACCACGGGGGGAGTACAATGATAGCTCCAGGCCTTTCGTGATGCAATCAACACATCATCAGGAGCTTGCAAAGTTGCAGGAAAATGAAAATGAGGAGAGGAGAGAGAGAGAGAGAGAGAGAGAGAGAGAGAGAGAGAGAGAGAAGAGGATGAGTGGGAAGAGCATTAGTGTGTGAACACGATGGTAGGAGAAGGTAAGTCATGGTGCCATGATGGCAGTCTCTCAGACAACAATTATCATGGTATACTTAAAGGAAAATAAACATTGAGAGACTTGGCAGTTCTGAGAGTTATGTTAATGTGTTGACCTGAGCCAACACTGAGACGGATGTTGTCAGTGTAGCCAACACTGAGACGGATGTTGTCAGTGTAGCCAACACTGAGACGGATGTTGTCAGTGTAGCCAACACTGAGACGGATGTTGTCAGTGTAGCCAACACTGAGACGGATGTTGTCAGTGTAGCCAACACTGAGACGGATGTTGTCAGTGTAGCCAACACTGAGACGGATGTTGTCAGTGTAGCCAACACTGAGACGGATGTTGTCAGTGTAGCCAACACTGAGACGGATGTTGTCAGTGTAGCCAACACTGAGACGGATGTTGTCAGTGTAGCCAACACTGAGACGGATGTTGTCAGTGTAGCCAACACTGAGACGGATGTTGTCAGTGTAGCCAACACTGAGACGGATGTTGTCAGTGTAGCCAACACTGAGACGGATGTTGTCAGTGTAGCCAACACTGAGACGGATGTTGTCAGTGTAGCCAACACTGAGACGGATGTTGTCAGTGTAGCCAACACTGAGACGGATGTTGTCAGTGTTGACCTGAGCCAACACTGAGACGGATGTTGTCAGTGTAGCCAACACTGAGACGGATGTTGTCAGTGTTGACCTGAGCCAACACTGAGACGGATGTTGTCAGTATAGCCAACACTGAGACGGATGTTGTCAGTGTTGACCTGAGCCAACACTGAGACGGATGTTGTCAGTGTAGCCAACACTGAGACGGATGTTGTCAGTGTTGACCTGAGCTGAGACGGATGTTGTCAGTGTAGCCAACACTGAGACGGATGTTGTCAGTGTAGCCAACACTGAGACGGATGTTGTCAGTGTAGCCAACAATGAGACGGATGTTGTCAGGGTGCCAACACTGAGTGTAGCCAACACTGAGACGGATGTTGTCAGTGTAGCCAACACTGAGACGGATGTTGTCAGTGTAGCCAACACTGAGACGGATGTTGTCAGTGTAGCCAACACTGAGACGGATGTTGTCAGTGTAGCCAACAGTGAGACGGATGTTGTCAGTGTAGCCAACACTGAGACGGATGTTGTCAGTGTAGCCAACACTGAGACGGATGTTGTCAGTGTAGCCAACACTGAGACGGATGTTGTCAGTGTAGCCAACACTGAGACGGATGTTGTCAGTGTAGCCAACACTGAGACGGATGTTGTCAGTGTAGCCAACACTGAGACGGATGTTGTCAGTGTAGCCAACACTGAGACGGATGTTGTCAGTGTAGCCAACACTGAGACGGATGTTGTCAGTGTAGCCAACACTGAGACGGATGTTGTCAGTGTAGCCAACACTGAGACGGATGTTGTCAGTGTAGACTACAACACTGAGACGGATGTTGTCAGTGTAGCCAACACTGAGACGGATGTTGTCAGTGTAGACTACAACACTGAGACGGATGTTGTCAGTGTAGCCAACACTGAGACGGATGTTGTCAGTGTAGACTACAACACTGACCATGTAGTGTACTCTCCACTACAAGTACACTGACCATGTAGTGTACTCTCCACTACAAGTACACTGACCATGTAGTGTACTCTCCACTACAAGTACACTGACCATGTAGTGTACTCTCCACTACAAGTACACTGACCATGTAGTGTACTCTCCACTACAAGTACACTGACCATGTAGTGTACTCTCTACTACAAGTACACTGACCATGTAGTGTACTCTCCACTACAAGTACACTGACCATGTAGTGTACTCTCTACTACAAGTACACTGACCATGTAGTGTACTCTCCACTACAAGTACACTGACCATGTAGTGTACTCTCTACTACAAGTACACTGACCATGTAGTGTACTCTCCACTACAAGTACACTGACCATGTAGTGTACTCTCTACTACAAGTACACTGACCATGTAGTGTACTCTCCACTACAAGTACACTGACCATGTAGTGTACTCTCCACTACAAGTACACTGACCATGTAGTGTACTCTCCACTACAAGTACACTGTACTGCAAGTGTACTTTGGGGACACTGATAGAAATAAAAAACTGTATCCCACGAATGAAATTAATAATAATAATAATAATAATAATAATAATAATAATAATAATAATAATAATAATAATAATAATTAAAAATATAATTACAATAATAATAATAATAATAATAATAATGATGATGATAATGATAATAATAATAATGTTATTAGTTATGATGGTATTAGTTTAATATACTGATATAAGAACCTAAATCTTTTATTTACGTAAAAGGTTTGGCTGTTTTATGGTTGTTGTGGGTTGAGTGTCTATTGTATCTCTGTTGTTGTTGTTAGTCCATTTGATAGTTACATGTGAATTATTACTGTTTCCCTTATTCTTCTTTATTCTGTGTTCCTGTGTTATTGTCTGTGATTTACGATAAGTGGGGAACTATGGTGTAATTTATCCTCCTTTTCTGTTCTTTGATACTGTCCAATAATTTCCAGAGAAATTGGACTCTTTGGAAATAAAGTCTGCGTTCAGTAGGCAGCAAGCAGAAGAAGCCAGCAGAGGCAGCAAGCAGACAGCAGACCCGTTACGATCCCTCCACGATATCCCTTTCAACTTGAGCGAAGCTTTTGAGATCTTGCTTGCTGGAGGATCAATATAGAGCCACACCTAGTCTAGCTTGGAAGTCGATTCTCCCAGTGCATCAGCGTGTAAAAAGCGCCTCTGGAACCTGTCTAGTCAGGAGAGTGTGGAAGCGAGATGCTCCGTACCTGAGTGAGCGTACGTCACTTGCATCATCGGGCACCATCCCTGGCGGTGACGCTACGTCAAGGCTCGATAAAACATGGTAGTGTTGACCCTAGCTATTAGCACCCGAAGGCCTTTCGTCATGGTTATAGCGGCAGCGTCTCTCCCAGCCTCCCTGGTGCTCGCATCTCTGTGGGTAGCAGTTCACTAACATGTGTAATTTAAGGTACATACTGCTGGTAGGTGTACCCCGAGTCTTACACCCAATTCCACCTGTGAATTCCATGCCATTTTTCCCAATATCATACGGTATAGCTTTCAGCTTTCACGCTGGCTGTGGCTGGTGAGTGGAGAGAGAGCCTTCTGCTTTTCTATCCCTGATTCAGAAACTTAGATAAAACACAACAGTCCCTAGACAGAAGTAGACAGCTCCTCTCAGCCGATAGCCTAGGTGTGGACTTTTAAATCGTCTGCTGTCTTTCCCATGTAATCCCTAGTAGTCCCTTGTACTCCCATGTAATCCCTAGTAATCCTTTGTACTCCCATGTAATCCCTAGTAGTCCCTTGTACTCCCATGTAATCCCTAGTAATCCTTTGTACTCCCATGTAATCCCTAGTAGTCCCTTGTACTCCCATGTAATCCCTAGTAATCCTTTGTACTCCCATGTAATCCCTAGTAGCCCCTTGTCCTCCCATGTAATCCCTAGTAGCCCCTTGTACTCCCATGTAATCCCTAGTAGTTCCTTGTCCTCCCATGTAATCCCTAGTAGTTTATTGTACTCCCATGTAATCCCCAGTAGCCCCTTGTCCTCCCATGTAATCCCTAGTAGCCCCTTGTACTCCCATGTAATCCCTAGTAGTTCCTTGTCCTCCCATGTAATCCCTAGTAGTTCATTGTACTCCCATGTAATCCGCAGTAGCCCCTTGTCCTCCCATGTAATCCCTAGTAGCCCCTTGTACTCCCATGTAATCCCTAGTAGTTCCTTGTACTCTCATGTAATCCCTAGTAGTTCCTTGTACTCTCATGTAATCCCTAGTAGTTCCTTGTACTCCCATGTAATCCCTAGTAGTCCCTTGTACTCCCATGTAATCCCTAGTAGTTCCTTGTACTCCCATGTAATCCCTAGTAGTCCCTTGTACTCCCATGTAATCCCTAGTAGTCCCTTGTACTCCCATGTAATCCCTAGTAGTCCCTTGTACTCCCATGTAATCCCTAGTAGCCCCTTGTCCTCCCATGTAATCCCTAGTAGCCCCTTGTACTCCCATGTAATCCCTAGTAGTTCCTTGTACTCCCATGTAATCCCTAGTAGTTCCTTGTACTCCCATGTAATCCCTAGTAGTTCCTTGTACTCCCATGTAATCCCTAGTAGTCCCTTGTACTCCCATGTAATCCCTAGTAGTCCCTTGTACTCCCATGTAATCCCTAGTAGTCCCTTGTACTCCCATGTAATCCCTAGTAGTCCCTTGTACTCCCATGTAATCCCTAGTAGTTCCTTGTACTCCCATGTAATCCCTAGTAGCCCCTTGTTCTCCCATGTAATCCCTAGTAGCCCCTTGTTCTCCCATGTAATCCCTAGTAGTCCCTTGTACTCCCATGTAATCCCTAGTAGTCCCTTGTCCTCCCATGTAATCCCTAGTAGCCCCTTGTTCTCCCATGTAATCCCTAGTAGTCCCTTGTGCTCCCATGTAATCCCCAGTAGACCCTTGTCCTCCCATGTAATCCCTAGTAGTCCCTTGTCCTCCCATGTAATCCCTAGTAGTCCCTTGTACTCCCATGTAATCCCTAGTAGTTCCTTGTCCTCCCATGTAATCCCTAGTAGTCCCTTGTACTCCCATGTAATCCCTAGTAGCTCCTTGTCCTCCCATGTAATCCCTAGTAGCCCCTTGTACTCCCATGTAATCCCTAGTAGTTCCTTGTACTCCCATGTAATCCCTAGTAGTTCCTTGTACTCCCATGTAATCCCTAGTAGTTCCTTGTACTCCCATGTAATCCCTAGTAGTCCCTTGTACTCCCATGTAATCCCTAGTAGTCCCTTGTACTCCCATGTAATCCCTAGTAGTCCCTTGTACTCCCATGTAATCCCTAGTAGTTCCTTGTACTCCCATGTAATCCCTAGTAGTCCCTTGTACTCCCATTCCCGTCTTGATGCAAGTGGCTGGTTTAGTAAAGACTAGGGCTAGTACCATGGCCGGAACAATTCTCATCCCACAAATTGGACATAAAACTAGCCAACGTTTCGGTCCAGGACGGATACAAACATCTAGTTTCAATTCATATTCGTCACTTAGATGTGAATTGATCACCAGATCAATCACTGATGCAGCAAATCAAGTGATTTAGTGAATGTTCGGTTGATTTGTAGAAGCCATTTGCTCGGGGGAGGGGGAGACTGTTTTATTTACAAACAGCCAGAAAATATATCTTGTACACGGGGCCTATAAAGAGTTGAATAAAACATGTGTAACACATGGGTATCTTTACTAAAGAAACGTTTCGCCCATACAACAAGCTTCTTCAGTTGAATACAGGTGACTGTAACACAGAAGACAGATGTTTTATACTGACTTTGGAGTTATATTCGCTTGTGTTCCTATTTCTGCATAAAAGCCCCTGGCTTACTAGTGTTATATATCCCAGTGGTTAAGCCACCACTGGCTTAAGACACATGTGCGGCGTCTGGTTGTCTTTGTTGTGGACGTTTCGCCATCCAGTGGCTGGCTGGATGGCGAAACGTCTACGGTGGGGATGCCCGGGTGTTGTGCATGTGTCATTTCATCCTGTCGGTATTATATACAATTCTTGTACTACTACTACTACTACTACTACTACTACTACTACTACTACCTCCACCTCTTCCTGCCTATATATAGCCGTCCTGCTCCACCTCTGTTAGTGTGACTTTGTCAATGGTCCAAGTCGGACCGAAACGTCGTCGTAAGCTTCTCTCTTTTATGTGCGGGTTATTTGTGTATTGTGTATTTACCTGTGGTTAAGACTGCTGGCTTTCCGTACCTCACTTCTGACATTCCGTGGCCTCGGTCAGGTGACCAAAAGTTCCAGTTGCGGGTCATCGTATAAGACCCGCGTCAGGAAACATTTGTCCGGTTTCCTGATGAAACTGACCTAACCTCACCTAACGATAATATATGTTTAAGTAGCTACTGTGACTTCTCGTAATACAGTTATGGCTTTCCGTAAGTCGATTATGACTTTCGTAACCTGATTCTGGCTTTCCGTAAGTCGATTATGACTTTCGTAACCTGATTCTGGCTTTCCGTAAGTCGATTATGACTTTCGTAACCTGATTCTGGGTTTACGTAAGTCGATTATGACTTTCGTAACCTGATTCTGGGTTTACGTAAGTCGATTATGACTTTCGTAACCTGATTCTGGCTTTCCGTAAGTCGATTATGACTTTCGTAACCTGATTCTGGGTTTACGTAAGTCGATTATGACTTTCGTAACCTGATTCTGGGTTTACGTAAATCGATTCTGGCTTTCCGTAAGTCGATTATGACTTTCGTAACCTGATTCTGGCTTTCCGTAAGTCGATTATGACTTTCGTAACCTGATTCTGGGTTTACGTAAGTCGATTATGACTTTCGTAACATGATTCTGGCTTTCCGTAAGTCGATTATGAATTTCGTAACATGATTCTGGCTTTCCGTAAGTCGATTATGACTTTCGTAACCTGATTCTGGCTTTCCGTAAGTCGATTATGACTTTCGTAACCTGATTCTGGCTTTCCGTAAGTCGATTATGACTTTCGTAACCTGATTCTGGGTTTACGTAAGTCGATTATGACTTTCGTAACCTGATTCTGGGTTTACGTAAGTCGATTATGACTTTCGTAACCTGATTCTGGGTTTACGTAAATCGATTCTGGCTTTCCGTAAGTCGATTATGACTTTCGTAACCTGATTCTGGCTTTCCGTAAGTCGATTATGACTTTCGTAACCTGATTCTGGGTTTACGTAAGTCGATTATGACTTTCGTAACCTGATTCTGGGTTTACGTAAGTCGATTATGACTTTCGTAACCTGATTCTGGGTTTACGTAAATCGATTCTGGCTTTCCGTAAGTCGATTATGACTTTCGTAACCTGATTCTGGCTTTCCGTAAGTCGATTATGACTTTCGTAACCTGATTCTGGGTTTACGTAAGTCGATTATGACTTTCGTAACCTGATTCTGGGTTTACGTAAGTCGATTATGACTTTCGTAACCTGATTCTGGGTTTACGTAAATCGATTCTGGCTTTCCGTAAGTCGATTATGACTTTCGTAACCTGATTCTGGCTTTCCGTAAGTCGATTATGACTTTCGTAACCTGATTCTGGGTTTACGTAAGTCGATTATGACTTTCGTAACCTGATTCTGGGTTTACGTAAGTCGATTATGACTTTCGTAGCCTGATTCTGGCTTTCCATAAGTCGATTATGACTTTCGTAACCTGATTCTGGCTTTCCGTAAGTCGATTATGACTTTCGTAACCTGATTCTGGATTTCCGTAAATCGATTATGACTTTCGTAACCTGATTCTGGATTTCCGTAAATCGATTATGACTTTCGTAACCTGATTCTGGATTTCCGTAAATCGATTATGACTTTCGTAACCTGATTCTGGCTTTCCGTATTCTTAACCTAATGTAACATAACCTAACCTAAAATTTATGTGTGTCTATGTTACTTAGGTTTAGATTCTTTAGAAATTCAAAAATATTTTGCTTTTAAATGTAGATTAGATTTAGATTTTTGCCCCTGAAGTTGCTAGTTTATGGTGTACCTCGTATCCATCCTGTGGATGGTAGTGGCTAGTTTATGGTGTACCTCGTATCCATCCTGTGGATGGTAGTGGCTAGTTTATTGTGTACCTCATATCCATCCTGTGGATGGTAGTGGCTAGTTTACTGTGTACCTCATATCCATCCTGTGGATGGTAGTGGCTAGTTTACTGTGTACCTCATATCCATCCTGTGGATGGTAGTGGCTAGTTTACTGTGTACCTCATATCCATCCTGTGGATGGTAGTGGCTAGTTTATTGTGTACCTCATATCCATCCTGTGGATGGTAGTGGCTAGTTTATTGTGTACCTCATATCCATCCTGTGGATGGTAGTGGCTAGTTTATTGTGTACCTCATATCCATCCTGTGGAGGGTAGTGGCTAGTTTATTGTGTACCTCATATCCATCCTGTGGATGGTAGTGGCTAGTTTATTGTGTACCTCATATCCATCCTGTGGAGGGTAGTGGCTAGTTTATTGTATACCTCATATCCATCCTGTGGATAATATCACAAAAGCACATGGGTAGCATTGAAAATTGGGTTGGGCAAATGTTTTGTTAGTGGGATGAATTGTAAAGGACCTGTCTAGTATGGGCCAACAGGCCTGCTGCAGTGATCCTCCTTTCTTATGTTCTTATGTTCTTATAAACAAAAGACGAGGAACTAGGCCACAAAAGGTTTAACAGGAGTACCTCTGGGTTTATTTATCTACCATTTATGTAAACCCTTGCAAGCAAACTTGAGATGTTCACCTAATACGTCTGTTCTGTTATTGCGTGAATGTTGAGATCCTTGTATCCATAACAGAGTTATGAATCCGGAGACAGGCTGAGGGATTTAAATCCAGACTGCTTCAGTCTACTCGTCAAAGTAATCCATCTTCGTTAAGGCTTATTGTAGGTGGGAAGTGAGTTGCTTATGTTAGCGGGAGATGCTTTTAATAATGACATTGTTCCTGACGAGCCGGAGATGAATGGTAATGCTGATGATCTTGATGGCGATGCTTACAATGATGCTGTTGGTGGTGGGGTGGGGGAGTAGTGCGCTGATGATGTGGTTATTTTATTGCTGTAGTGATAGTGGTAATTTCATTATTCCGATGGTAGTTATGATGATAGTTATGCAGACATTGCGGTGAATATAATAATATTAATGGCAATATTACGTCTAGCACTACTACTACTGCTACTACTTCTAAAATTCTTGGTAATAACAGACTACTGCTTCGACTACTACTGTAAGAAGAAGGAGAAGACAACGTTGGGAGATTTCTATGAGGTTATAACGCTGCTGGAGCCCAAAGGAGTCAAGAAGCAAGTGGGTTAGCTCTTTTCCCCTTCCATCTCCTCCTCCTCTTCCATCTTCTCCTCCTCTTCCATCTCCTCCTCTTCCATCTCCTCCTCCTCTTCCATCTCCTCCTCTTCCATCTCCTCCTCCTCTTCCATCTCCTCCTCCTCTTCCATCTCCTCCTCTTCCATCTCCTCCTCCTCTTCCATCTCCTCCTCCTCTTCCATCTCCTCCTCTTCCATCTCCTCCTCCTCTTCCATCTCCTCCTCCTCTTCCATCTCCTCCTCCTCTTCCTCCTCTTCCACCTCCTCCTCCTGCTCCACCTCCCATCAGGTAAGTCTCCGTACACTTGCTATTCTCATCGAGGAGAAAAAAATATGCCAAGGTTTAGATTCTGGTGTTTGGACAAGTTTACAGCACCTTCCTTGAGTGTGTCTAGTTCCTGGGACGGGTTAGACAAGTGTGTGTGTGGTGCATCGTAATGCCAAGACTTGTATCATTTGTTGCTTGTGTACGCGATCCCTCACTGCTTCTCCTATTCGTCACTGATTCTGCCATTCGTCACAGTTTCTCTTAGTCTTCACTGCTTCTCCTATCCGCCACTGCTTCTGTAATCTTTTGCTGATTGTGCTGTCTGTAGGTTTGAAGCCTGTCGAGTGCACGACGGGTGTGTTATATGCTCTGTGTACCTGTTCAATACATTGCTAACGTAACAATAATGGGTCATCAAAATTCAAAGTTAATGGTAGGCCTCTTCACTATGTGTCCCATCCTGGCATTGTTGTTCCATGTACACTACAAAAGGCAGATTTAAAGCTCTGGGAACTATTGTAAGGTACAAACCCAAGTAGTTAGTTTAACATGTTTATTCGGCACCCTAAACCCATCCTGTGGGCGGAAGCCTAAACAGTACTGAGGCATACCACGTTGAACGCACCGCTTCTCGTCCGATCAGCGAAGTTAGGCAACGTTGGTTTTGGCTAGCACTTGGATGGGTGACCGCCTGGGAACACCAAATGCTGTTGGCATAAATCTTTCGCCGGGTCGCCATCTGGAGAAGACCCGGCCCCGAAGTACCGGTGAACCAACATCAATCATTACTGAGGCAAATAATGGGTTCAGAGACTGGCATTAGCAACTATGGTGCTAATGCCAGAATTATAAAAATGCTGTACTTAGCGTATATATAATAGTAAACAGAGTATCAAGCACACATTAGAATCATTAAAAGACTTGAAAAACATAAAATGAAACCTTCAAGAATTATTCTTGGGAAAGAATCTGATATAGGAAACGTTGCTGATGGTATACGTGAAATCAATGTCATGGCAGAAGTGAAGCTGGTGTCTGGTGATCCAAACAATGATATCTCTAGAGAATTATTAGAAAGTATAATTTATAAGAATATAAGAAAGGGGAAGCACTGCAGCAGGCCTACTGGCCCATGCATGGCAAGTCTTTCTTAAACCCACTAACACAAATACTGGCCCAACCCATTATCAGTGATACCCAAGGCATCGAGATGAATTTAAATAACAGCTATATGCACCAATGTCTGTAATACAAGAACTACGTCATGTTAGGATACAACAGCATTCCCTCCATCCTGGCAGATAACAGCTTCTGATATCATGCTCACTTATCCTCCCGAGAAAGTAATCATGCACAATCCTCAACCTCGATTACTTTCTAAACTCATCGTTCTGCAACACACCCACGACCTGAGGACAAACGATATCTAAGATGTTGATAAATTAGACACATAGCTCATTGAAAATACCCAAGTGTTGCACATATGTCTAATTTATCAACTTGTCGGTTCTCTGAACCATTCGTCTACAATATCTACGATGCTGGTTCCCTGAACCCTGACAGCGGCAGGAGGGCAGGAAGTGTTGTTATCGTAAGTCAATTCCTAACAATTCGCAAACAAGCGAAATTATTGTCATTATCTCTCAGTCCACAACAGTTTTCGAACCTGCAAACGTTGTGGATAAAGTACTGTGTACTCTGATGCTGAGTTTGCAGGTTCGAATCCTGTTGTGGACAGAGATAATATTTGTAATACAGAGGTGTACTGGTATTAAAAACCAGGATTCTACCTTAAATACACAAGTGTCTACCATAGTTGTTATCGTGACTCACGAAATCGTAATGACACGATTGTAAACAAAACATATCACGGGCAGGGATAGAACCCGCGATCAGAGACCTGACTGAGACCTGACTGTAACATGACTGAGACCCGAATGCAACATGACTGAGACCTGGCTGTAACATGACTGAGACCTGGCTGCAACATGACTGAGACCTGGCTGTAACATGACTGAGACCTGACCTAACATGTTCTTGTATGAACTTAGACACAGATATACACAAAATATTAAGAAATTTGTGGATGCTACCTCACACGAGGCCTAGTCACGGACCGGGCCGCCGGGGAGTTGACCCTACGAAGCCCCCCTCCAGGTATACTCCAGGTATACTCCAGGTACACTCCAGGTATACTCCAGGTACACTCCAGGTATACTCCAGGTATACTCCAGGTATACTCCAGGTATACTCCAGGTACATTCCAGGTACACTCCAGGTACACTCCAGGTATACTCCAGGTATACTCCAGGTATACTCCAGGTATACTCCAGGTATACTCCAGGTATACTCCAGGTATACTCCAGGTATACTCCAGGTATACTCCAGGTACACTCCAGGTACACTCCAGGTACACTCCAGGTATACTCCAGGTATACTCCAGGTATACTCCAGGTATACTCCAGGTACACTCCAGGTATACTCCAGGTATACTCCAGGTACACTCCAGGTATACTCCAGGTACACTCCAGGTATACTCCAGGTATACTCCAGGTACACTCCAGGTATACTCCAGGTATACTCCAGGTACACTCCAGGTACACTCCAGGTATACTCCAGGTATACTCCAGGTACACTCCAGGTACACTCCAGGTACACTCCAGGTATACTCCAGGTATACTCCAGGTATACTCCAGGTACACTCCAGGTATACTCCAGGTATACTCCAGGTACACTCCAGGTATACTCCAGGTACACTCCAGGTATACTCCAGGTATACTCCAGGTATACTCCAGGTATACTCCAGGTATACTCCAGGTACACTCCAGGTATACTCCAGGTATACTCCAGGTATACTCCAGGTATACTCCAGGTATACTCCAGGTATACTCCAGGTATACTCCAGGTATACTCCAGGTATACTCCAGGTACACTCCAGGTATACTCCAGGTATACTCCAGGTATACTCCAGGTATACTCCAGGTATACTCCAGGTACACTCCAGGTACACTCCAGGTATACTCCAGGTATACTCCAGGTATACTCCAGGTATACTCCAGGTATACTCCAGGTATACTCCAGGTACACTCCAGGTACACTCCAGGTATACTCCAGGTACACTCCAGGTATACTCCAGGTATACTCCAGGTACACTCCAGGTATACTCCAGGTATACTCCAGGTATACTCCAGGTACACTCCAGGTATACTCCAGGTATACTCCAGGTATACTCCAGGTACACTCCAGGTATACTCCAGGTATACTCCAGGTATACTCCAGGTACACTCCAGGTATACTCCAGGTATACTCCAGGTACACTCCAGGTACACTCCAGGTATACTCCAGGTATACTCCAGGTATACTCCAGGTATACTCCAGGTATACTCCAGGTATACTCCAGGTATACTCCAGGTATACTCCAGGTACACTCCAGGTATACTCCAGGTATACTCCAGGTATACTCCAGGTATACTCCAGGTATACTCCAGGTACACTCCAGGTACACTCCAGGTATACTCCAGGTATACTCCAGGTATACTCCAGGTATACTCCAGGTATACTCCAGGTATACTCCAGGTACACTCCAGGTATACTCCAGGTATACTCCAGGTACACTCCAGGTATACTCCAGGTATACTCCAGGTATACTCCAGGCAGGTATACTCCAGGTATACTCCAGGTATACTCCAGGTATACTCCAGGTACACTCCAGGTACACTCCAGGTACACTCCAGGTATACTCCAGGTATACTCCAGGTACACTCCAGGTATACTCCAGGTATACTCCAGGTATACTCCAGGTATACTCCAGGTATACTCCAGGTATACTCCAGGTACACTCCAGGTATACTCCAGGTACACTCCAGGTATACTCCAGGTATACTCCAGGTACACTCCAGGTATACTCCAGGTATACTCCAGGTACACTCCAGGTATACTCCAGGTACACTCCAGGTATACTCCAGGTATACTCCAGGTACACTCCAGGTATACTCCAGGTATACTCCAGGTACACTCCAGGTACACTCCAGGTATACTCCAGGTATACTCCAGGTACACTCCAGGTACACTCCAGGTACACTCCAGGTATACTCCAGGTATACTCCAGGTATACTCCAGGTATACTCCAGGTATACTCCAGGTATACTCCAGGTATACTCCAGGTACACTCCAGGTATACTCCAGGTATACTCCAGGTATACTCCAGAAGCATGAAGTTGATAATTTAATTAGACGAATATTGAAGAGAATATTCAATACAAGTTTGAATAATATAAATTATAATGTAATTATAATAATTAATATTAAAATTAATATAATTATACAAATATTTATGATGATTATAAGCATTAATAAAAATATAAATCATAATTATAGGCATCAACAGATCATGTGTTAATATGTGAGGTTAAATATATGTGAAAAGTAACAATGTTGGGAGATTACAAGTCAGGACACGGAACAGGTGTTTCCTGACGCCGGTCTTAGTTACCTAATTACCCGCATATGGAGCTTTTGGGCATCTGACTGAGGCCTTCCGCTGGCTTACCGCTCCACCCATTTAAAAATTATAGTTATGTTTAGAGTACAAGTATGGTGTGTAGAGATACTAATGGCTTTATATAGAGCCATACGCTGGATCACTGTCTTAGTGTTCAATGATCCAACTTGTCAGAGATACCATATTCTGGATCACTGTCTTAGTGTCCAATGATCCAACTTGTCAGAGATACCATATTCTGGATCACTGTCTTAGTGTCCAATGATCCAACTTGTCAGAGATACCATATTCTGGATCACTGTCTTAGTGTCCAATGATCCAACTTGTCAGAGACACCATACGCTGGATCACTGTCTTAGTGTCCAATGATCCAACTTGTCAGAGACACCATACGCTGGATCACTGTCTTAGTGTCCAATGATCCAACTTGTCAGAGATACCATATTCTGGATCACTGTCTTAGTGTCCAATGATCCAACTTGTCAGAGATACCATATTCTGGATCACTGTCTTAGTGTCCAATGATCCAACTTGTCAGAGATACCATATTCTGGATCACTGTCTTAGTGTCCAATGATCCAACTTGTCAGAGATACCATATTCTGGATCACTGTCTTAGTGTCCAATGATCCAACTTGTCAGAGACACCATATTCTGGATCACTGTCTTAGTGTCCAATGATCCAACTTGTCAGAGACACCATATTCTGGATCACTGTCTTAGTGTCCAATGATCCAACTTGTCAGAGACACCATACGCTGGATCACTGTCTTAGTGTCCAATGATCCAACTTGTCAGAGATACCATATTCTGGATCACTGTCTTAGTGTCCAATGATCCAACTTGTCAGAGATACCATATTCTGGATCACTGTCTTAGTGTCCAATGATCCAACTTGTCAGAGACACGATACGCTGGATCACTGTCTTAGTGTCCAATGATCCAACTTGTCAGAGATACCATATGCTGGATCACTGTCTTAGTGTCCAATGATCCAACTTGTCAGAGACACCATACGCTGGATCACTGTCTTAGTGTCCAATGATCCAACTTGTCAGAGATACCATATGCTGGATCACTGTCTTAGTGTCCAATGATCCAACTTGTCAGAGACACCATACGCTGGATCACTGTCTTAGTGTCCAATGATCCAACTTGTCAGAGATACCATATTCTGGATCAGTCTTAGTGTCCAATGATCCAACTTGTCAGAGACACCATACGCTGGATCACTGTCTTAGTGTCCAATGATCCAACTTGTCAGAGACACCATATGCTGGATCACTGTCTTAGTGTCCAATGATCCAACTTGTCAGAGATACCATGCGCTGGATCACTTAGTGTCCAATGATCCAACTTGTCAGAGACACGATACGCTGGATCACTGTCTTAGTGTCCAATGATCCAACTTGTCAGAGATACCATATGCTGGATCACTGTCTTAGTGTCCAATGATCCAACTTGTCAGAGACACCATACGCTGGATCACTGTCTTAGTGGCCAATGATCCAACTTGTCAGAGACACCATATGGTGGATCACTGTCTTAGTGTCCAATGATCCAACTTGTCAGAGACACCATACGCTGGATCACTGTCCAATGATCCAACTTGTCAGAGATACCATATGATCACTGTCTTAGTGTCCACTTGTCAGAGACACCATATGGTGGATCACTGTCTTAGTGGCCAATGATCCAACTTGTCAGAGACACCATACGCTGGATCACTGTCTTAGTGGCCAATGATCCAACTTGTCAGAGACACCATACGCTGGATCACTGTCTTAGTGGCCAATGATCCAACTTGTCAGAGACACCATATGCTGGATCACTCTCTTAGTGGCCAATGATCCAACTTGTCAGAGACACCATACGCTGGATCACTGTCTTAGTGGCCAATGATCCAACTTGTCAGAGACACCATACGCTGGATCACTGTCTTAGTGGCCAATGATCCAACTTGTCAGAGACACCATACGCTGGATCACTGTCTTTGTATCCACTGATCCAACTTCTCAGACACAGCTCCATCATAACCCAGCAATATATAGCAACTTTCTTCACTGTTAATCACAAGATATCTGAAATCTTGAGACTATATCCGGGTCACAGACCGGACCGCGGGGGCGCTGACCCCTGGAACTCTTTGCAGGTAAACTCCAGGTATTCTGCGATCAACTATACCAATAAACTGGATTTCGCAGACTGTAAACCCATATTTTTTTAAGGGGTAATAGATGGTATACCCATACTGTCTTGTTTTCTTTTGTAACCTCTGTAATCCCGTGATGACTCGCGAAATCGCGAGTTCTATCCCCGCTCGTGGTAAGGTTGTAATCCTGTGTTGTGCTGTACCGCCCACAGGATGACCTACAGGGGTACAGTACACTAGCTGTTCAGATGACGTAACTAAAATACTCTGTGTATATATACACTGAGATACACACCTCTCTGTGTATATATACACTGAGATACACACCTCTCTGTGTATATATACACTGAGATACACACCTCTCTGTGTATATATACACTGAGATACACACCTCTCTGTGTATATATACACTGAGATACACAGCTCTCTGTGTATATATACACTGAGATACACACCTCTCTGTGTATATATACACTGAGATACACACCTCTCTGTGTATATATACACTGAGAAATACACACCTCTCTGTATAGAGCTTGATCAAGTGTTGCTAAAGCTCTACGTAGGGCGTAATTTTGTCCAGACAAAATGGAGGAGGTCTAGAATACTATCAAATTATTAATAAATTCAAGAAGCGCTAAATCCGCAAGGTTCACACCACACGGCTCTGCTTAGAGAAAAATAACAGCACACGTCATAGTTTCTGCTGCCTAGCTGCAGATTACAAGACGGAGGATCGAGCCTGCATAACCCAGAAAGCCACATGCTCCATGGCTTATCTATTTCGGCGCCCTTAGGTACTTTCCCTCTGAATGCGACCCACAACAGCCAACTCGCAAGTACCTATTTACTGATAGGTAAACAGGGGAGGTAGGTGCAGGGAGAATTTGTAAATAGGTCTCGCCTCGGCTAGGTATTAAACCCGGGTTGTTTTGGATGTTAGATAAAACGAAAAGTGAACTGAACGACTTTAGTCAAGGATAAGGGACTGACCCCTCTCAAAATTACTTATCCACTTCTATCAAAGCTGAGGGACTGACCCCTCTCAAAATTACTTATCCACTTCTATCAAAGCTGAGGGACTGACCCCTCTCAAAATTACTTATCCACTTCTATCAAAACTGAGGGACTGACCACTCTCAAAATTACTTATCCACTTCTATCAAAGCTGAGGGACTGACCCCCCTCAAAATTACTTATCCACTTCTATCAAAGCTGAGGGACTGACCCCCTCAAAATTACTTATCCACTTCTATCAAAGCTGAGGGACTGATTCCCCTCAAAATTACTTATCCACTTCTATCAAAGCTGAGGGACTGATTCCCCTCAAAATTACTTATCCACTTCTATCAAAGCTGAGGGACTGACCCCCCTCAAAATTACTTATCCACTTCTATCAAAGCTGAGGGACTGACCCCCCTCAAAATTACTTATCCACTTCTATCAAAGCTGAGGGACTGACCCCCCTCAAAATTACTTATCCACTTCTATCAAAGCTGAGGGACTGACCCCCATCAAAATTACTTATCCACTTCTATCAAAGCTGAGGGACTGACCCCCTCAAAATTACTTATCCACTTCTATCAAAGCTGAGGGACTCACCCCCCTCAAAATTACTTATCCACTTCTATCAAAGCTGAGGGACTGACCCCCCTCAAAATTACTTATCCACTTCTATCAAAGCTGAGGGACTGACCCCCCTCAAAATTACTTATCCACTTCTATCAAAGCTGAGGGACTGACCCCCCTCAAAATTACTTATCCACTTCTATCAAAGCTGAGGGACTGACACCCTCAAAATTACTTATCCACTTCTATCAAAGCTGAGGGACTGACCCCCTCAAAATTACTTATCCACTTCTATCAAAGCTGAGGGACTGACTCCCCTCAAAATTACTTATCCACTTCTATCAAAGCTGAGGGACTGACCCCCCTCAAAATTACTTATCCACTTCTATCAAAACTGAGGGACTGACCCCCCCTCAAAATTACTTATCCACTTCTATCAAAGCTGAGGGACTGACCCCCTCAAAATTACTTATCCACTTCTATCAAAGCTGAGGGACTGACCCCCTCAAAATTACTTATCCACTTCTATCAAAGCTGAGGGACTGACCCCCCTCAAAATTACTTATCCACTTCTATCAAAGCTGAGGGACTGACCCCCTCAAAATTACTTATCCACTTCTATCAAAGCTGAGGGACTGACCCCCTAAAATTACTTATCCACTTCTACCAAAGCTGAGGGACTGACCCCCTCAAAATTACTTATCCACTTCTATCAAAGCTGAGGGACTGGCCCCCTCAAAATTACTTATCCACTTCTATCAAAGCTGAAGGACTGACCCCCCTCAAAATTACTTTTCCACTTCTATCAAAGCTGAGGGACTGACCCCCCTCAGAGTTACTTATCCACTTCTATCAAAGCTGAGGGACTGACCCCCCTCAAAATTACTTATCCACTTCTATCAAAGCTGAGGGACTGACCCCCCTCAAAATTACTTATCCACTTCTATCAAAGCTGAGGGAGTGACCCCCCTCAAAATTACTTATCCACTTCTATCAAAGCTGAGGGACTGACCCCCCTCAAAATTATTTATCCACTTCTATCAAAGCTGAGGGACTGACCCCCCTCAAAATTACTTATCCACTTCTATCAAAGCTGAGGGACAGACCCCCCTCAAAATTACTTATCCACTTATTTCAAAGCTGAGGGACTGACCCCCTCAAAATTACTTATCCACTTCTATCAAAGCTGAGGGACTGACCCCCCTCAAAATTACTTATCCACTTCTATCAAAGCTGAGGGACTGACCCCCCTCAAAATTACTTATCCACTTCTATCAAAGCTGAGGGACTGACCCCCCTCAAAATTACTTATCCACTTCTATCAAAGCTGAGGGACTGACCCCATCAAAATTACTTATCCACTTCTATCAAAGCTGAGGGACTGACCCCCGTCAAAATTACTTATCCACTTCTATCAAAGCTGAGGGACTGACCCCCCTCAAAATTACTTATCCACTTCTATCAAAGCTGAGGGACTGACCCCCTCAAAATTACTTATCCACTTCTATCAAAGCTGAGGGACTCACCCCCCTCAAAATTACTTATCCACTTCTATCAAAGCTGAGGGACTGACCCCCCTCAAAATTACTTATCCACTTCTATCAAAGCTGAGGGACTGACCCCCCTCAAAATTACTTATCCACTTCTATCAAAGCTGAGGGACTGACCCCCCTCAAAATTACTTATCCACTTCTATCAAAGCTGAGGGACTGACCCCCTCAAAATTACTTATCCACTTCTATCAAAGCTGAGGGACTGGCCCCCTCAAAATTACTTATCCACTTCTATCAAAGCTGAGGGACTGACCCCCCTCAAAATTACTTATCCACTTCTATCAAAGCTGAGGGACTGACCCCCCTCAAAATTACTTATCCACTTCTATCAAAGTTGAGGGACTGACCCCCTCAAAATTACTTATCCACTTCTATCAAAGCTGAGGGACTGACCCCCTCAAAATTACTTATCCACTTCCATCAAAGCTGAGGGACTGACCCCCCTCAAAATTACTTATCCACTTCTATCAAAGCTGAGGGACTGACCCCCTCAAAATTACTTATCCACTTCTATCAAAGCAAGCTGAGGGACTGACCCCCTAAAATTACTTATCCACTTCTACCAAAGCTGAGGGACTGACCCCCCTCAAAATTACTTATCCACTTCTATCAAAGCTGAGGGACTGGCCCCCCTCAAAATTACTTATCCACTTCTATCAAAGCTGAGGGACTGACCCCCCTCAAAATTACTTATCCACTTCTATCAAAGCTGAGGGACTGACCCCCCTCAAAATTACTTATCCACTTCTATCAAAGTTGAGGGACTGACCCCCTCAAAATTACTTATCCACTTCTATCAAAGCTGAGGGACTGACCCCCCTCAAAATTACTTATCCACTTCTATCAAAGCTGAGGGACTGACCCCCTCAAAATTACTTATCCACTTCTATCAAAGCAAGCTGAGGGACTGACCCCCTATAATTACTTATCCACTTCTACCAAAGCTGAGGGACTGACCCCCCTCAAAATTACTTATCCACTTCTATCAAAGCTGAGGGACTGGCCCCCCTCAAAATTACTTATCCACTTCTATCAAAGCTGAGGGACTGACCCCCCTCAAAATTACTTATCCACTTCTATCAAAGCTGAGGGACTGACCCCCCTCAAAATTACTTATCCACTTCTATCAAAGCTGAGGGACTGGCCCCCTAAAATTACTTATCCACTTCTACCAAAGCTGAGGGACTGACCCCCCTCAAAATTACTTATCCACTTCTATCAAAGCTGAGGGACTGACCCCGTTAAAATTACTTATCCACTTCTATCAAAGCTGAGAGACTGACCCCCCTCAAAATTACTTATCCACTTCTATCAAAGCTGAGAGACTGACCCCCTCAAAATTACTTATCCACTTCTACCAAAGCTGAGGGACTGACCCCCCTCAAAATTACTTATCCACTTCTATCAAAGCTGAAGGATTGACCCCCCTCAAAATTACTTATCCACTTCTATCAAAGCTGAGGGACTGACCCCCCTCAAAATTACTTATCCACTTCTATCAAAGCTGAGGGACTGACCCCGTTAAAATTACTTATCCACTTCTATCAAAGCTGAGAGACTGACCCCCCTCAAAATTACTTATCCACTTCTATCAAAGCTGAGAGACTGACCCCCCTCAAAATTACTTATCCACTTCTATCAAAGCTGAGGGACAGACCCCCCTCAAAATTACTTATCCACTTCTATCAAAGCTGAGGGACTGACCCCCCTCAAAATTACTTATCCACTTCTATCAAAGCTGAGGGACAGACCCCCCTCAAAATTACTTATCCACTTCTATCAAAGCTGAGGGACTGACCCCCCTCAAAATTACTTAGCCACTTCTATCAAAGCTGAGGGACTGACCCCCTCAAAATTACTTATCCACTTCTATCAAAGCTGAGGGACTGACCCCCCTCAAAATTACTTATCCACTTCTATCAAAGCTGAAGGACTGACCCCCCTCAAAATTACTTATCCACTTCTATCAAAGCTGAGGGACTGACCCCCCTCAAAATTACTTATCCACTTCTATCAAAGCTGAGGGACTGAGCCCCTCAAAATTACTTATCCACTTCTATCAAAGCTGAGGGACTCACCCCCCTCAAAATTACTTATCCACTTCTATCAAAGCTGAGGGACTGACCCCCCTCAAAATTACTTATCCACTTCTATCAAAGCTGAGGGACTGACCCCCCTCAAAATTACTTATCCACTTCTATCAAAGCTGAGGGACTGACCCCCCTCAAAATTACTTATCCACTTCTATCAAAGCTGAGGGACTGACCCCCTCAAAATTACTTATCCACTTCTATCAAAGCCGAGGGACTGACCCCCTCAAAATTACTTATCCACTTCTATCAAAGCTGAGGGACTGACCCCGTCAAAATTACTTATCCACTTCTATCAAAGCTGAGGGTCTGACCCCCTCAAAATTACTTATCCACTTCTATCAAAGCTGAGGGACTGACCCCCTCAAAATTACTTATCCACTTCTATCAAAGCTGAGGGACTGACCCCCCTCAAAATTACTTATCCACTTCTATCAAAGCTGAGGGACTGGCCCCCCTCAAAATTACTTATCCATTTCTATCAAAGCTGAAGGACTGACCCCCTCAAAATTACTTATCCACTTCTATCAAAGCTGAGGGACTGACCCCCCTCAAAATTACTTATCCACATCTATCAAAGCTGATGGACTGACCCCGTCAAAATTACTTATCCACTTCTATCAAAGGTGAGAGACTGACCCCCCTCAAAATTACTTATCCACTTCTATCAAAGCTGAGGGACAGACCCCCCTCAAAATTACTTATCCACTTCTATCAAAGCTGAGGGACTGACCCCCTCAAAATTTCTTATCCACTTCTATCAAAGCTGAGGGACTGACCCCCCTCAAAATTACTTATCCACTTCTATCAAAGCTGAGGGACTGACCCCCCTCAAAATTACTTATCCACTTCTATCAAAGCTGAGGGACTGACCCCCCTCAAAATTACTTATCCACTTCTATCAAAGCTGAGGGACTAACCCCCCTCAAAATTACTTATCCACTTCTATCAGCTTCCCTCACCTTAGATACTAGAACCAGTCACTCAGCTCCCCCTCACCTTAGATACTAGAACCAGTCACTCAGCTCCCCCTCACCTTAGATACTAGAATCAGTCACTCAGCTTCCCCCACCTTAGATACTAGAACCAGTCACTCAGCTCCCCCTCACCTTAGATACTAGAACCAGTCACTCAGCTTCCCTCACCATAGATACTAGAATCAGTCACTCAGCTTCCCCCCACCTTAGATACTAGAGCCAGTCACTCAGCTTCCCCCACCTTAGATACTAGAACCAGTCACTCAGCTCCCCCTCACCTTAGATACTAGAACCAGTCACTCAGCTTCCCCCACCTTAGATACTAGAACCAATCACTCAGCTCCCTCTCACCTTAGATACTAGAACCAGTCACTCAGCTCCCCCTTACCTTAGATACTAGAACCAGTTACTCAGCTCCCCCCACCTTAGATACTAGAATCAGTCACTCAGCTTCCCCCACTTTAGATACTAGAACCAGTCACTCAGCTTCCCCCACCTTAGATACTAGAACCAGTCACTCAGCTTCCCTAACCTTAGATACTAGAACCAGTCACTCAGCTTCCCTCACCATAGATACTAGAATCAGTCACTCAGCTTCCCCCCACCTTAGATACTAGAGCCAGTCACTCAGCTTCCCTCACCTTAGATACTAGAACCAGTCACTCAGCTTCCCTCACCATAGATACTAGAATCAGTCACTCAGCTTCCCCCCACCTTAGATACTAGAGCCAGTCACTCAGCTTCCCTCACCTTAGATACTAGAATCAGTCACTCAGCTTCCCCCCACCTTAGATACTAGAGCCAGTCACTCAGCTTCCCTCACCTTAGATACTAGAACCAGTCACTCAGCTTCCCTAACCTTAGATACTAGAACCAGTCACTCAGCTTCCCTCACCATAGATACTAGAATCAGTCACTCAGCTTCCCCCCACCTTAGATACTAGAGCCAGTCACTCAGCTTCCCTCACCATAGATACTAGAACCAGTCACTCAGCTTCCCTCACCATAGATACTAGAATCAGTCACTCAGCTTCCCTCACCATAGATACTAGAACCAGTCACTCAGCTTCCCTCACCATAGATACTAGAATCAGTCACTCAGCTTCCCTCACCATAGATACTAGAACCAGTCACTCAGCTTCCCTCACCATAGATACTAGAACCAGTCACTCAGCTTCCCTCACCATAGATACTAGAATCAGTCACTCAGCTTCCCTCACCATAGATACTAGAGCCAGTCACTCACCTTCCCCCCACCTTAGATACTAGAACCAGTCACTCAGCTTCCCTCACCTTAGATACTAGAATCAGTCACTCAGCTTCCCTCACCATAGATACTAGAATCAGTCACTCAGCTTCCCCCCACCTCAGATACTAGAATCAGTCACTGAGCTTCAAAACAAATAGGAGAGAGGCAAATTAGTCAGTAAACAGAGAGGTAAGAGGCGGGCCCAGGCGCTGTAGCTTCAACTTCACAAATCCAGTTAAAGGTAAACACACTCACACCTACCATTGTATCCACTGGGAGTAAATACGTTTATCCAAGACAGTTTCTCACCTTAAAATACTCCTGTGGTGGCGAGATAGCCAGCAAACACACTTTAAAAGTCTTTCTTAAGAAACACTTTCACCTGGAAGGCTTTGCTTATCTCGTGCTGGTAAATCATGCCTTCCTGAGTGCTCTCAGCACGCCAAGTGGACAGAACGTTCTTGCTGGGATTTGATACTGAGGAAGAGGAATACACTTCTTGGGTCAGTGTGTGTGTGTTGATTTGTTGCAGTATATGTTGTGTGTGTGTGTGTGTGTGTGTGTGTGTGTGTGTGTGTGTGTACTCACCTAGTTGTACTCACCTAGTTGAGGTTGCGGGGGTCGAGTCCGAGCTCCTGGCCCCGCCTCTTCACTGATCGCTACTAGGTCACTCTCCCTGAGCCGTGAGCTTTATCGTACCTCTGCTTAAAGCTATGTATGGATCCTGCCTCCACTACATCGCTTCCCAAACTATTCCACTTACTGACTACTCTGTGGCTGAAGAAATACTTCCTAACATCCCTGTGATTCATCTGTGTCTTTAGCTTCCAACTGTGTCCCCTTGTTACTGTGTCCAATCTCTGGAACATCCTGTTTTTGTCCACCTTGTCAATTCCTCTCAGTATTTTGTATGTCGTTATCATGTCCCCCCTATCTCTCCTGTCCTCCAGTGTCGTCAGGTTGATTTCCCTTAACCTCTCCTCGTAGGACATACCTCTTAGCTCTGGGACTAGTCTTGTTGCAAACCTTTGCACTTTCTCTAGTTTCTTTACGTGCTTGGCTAGGTGTGGGTTCCAAACTGGTGCCGCATACTCCAATATGGGCCTAACGTATACGGTGTACAGGGTCCTGAACGATTCCTTATTAAGATGTCGGAATGCTGTTCTGAGGTTTGCTAGGCGCCCATATGCTGCAGCAGTTATTTGGTTGATGTGCGCCTCAGGAGATGTGCCTGGTGTTATACTCACCCCAAGATCTTTTTCCTTGAGTGAGGTTTGTAGTCTCTGACCCCCTAGACTGTACTCCGTTTGCGGCCTTCTTTGCCCTTCCCCAATCTTCATGACTTTGCACTTGGTGGTATTGAACTCCAGGAGCCAATTGCTGGACCAGTTCTGCAGCCTGTCCAGATCCCTTTGTAGTTCTGCCTGGTCTTCGATCGAGTGTATTCTTCTCATCAACTTCACGTCATCTGCAAACAGGGACACCTCAGAGTCTATTCCTTCCGTCATGTCGTTCACAAATACCAGAAACAGCACTGGTCCTAGGACTGACCCCTGCGGGACCCCGCTGGTCACAGGTGCCCACTCTGACACCTCGCCACATACCATGACTCGCTGCTGTCTTCCTGACAAGTATTCCCTGATCCATTGTAGTGCCTTCCCTGTTATCCCTGCTTGGTCCTCCAGTTTTTGCACCAATCTCTTGTGTGGAACTGTGTCAAACGCCTTCTTGCAGTCCAAGAAAATGCAATCCACCCACCCCTCTCTCTCTTGTCTTACTGCTGTCACCATGTCATAGAACTCCAGTAGGTTTGTGACACAGGATTTCCCGTCCCTGAAACCATGCTGGCTGCTGTTGATGAGATCATTCCTTTCTAGGTGTTCCACCACTCTTCTCCTGATAATCTTCTCCATGATTTTGCATACTATACATGTCAGTGACACTGGTCTGTAGTTTAATGCTTCATGTCTGTCTCCTTTTTTAAAGATTGGGACTACATTTGCTGTCTTCCATGCCTCAGGTGTGTGTGTGTGTGTGTGTGTGTGTGTGTGTGTGTGTGTGTGTGTACTCACCTAATTGTACTCACCTAATTGTGGTTGCAGGGGTCGAGACTCAGCTCCTGGCCCCGCCTCTTCACTGATCGCTACTGGGTCCTCTCTCTCTGCTTCCTGAGCTTTGTCATACCTCTTCTTAAAACTATGTATGGTTCCTGCCTCCACTACTTCACTTGCTAGGCTATTCCACTTGCTGACAACTCTATGACTGAAGAAATACTTCCTAACGTCCCTGTGACTCGTCTGAGTCTTCACCTTCCAGTTGTGACCCCTTGTCCCTGTGTCCCCTCTCTGGAACATCCTATCTCTGTCCACCTTGTCTATTCCCCACAGTATCTTGTATGTCGTTATCATGTCTCCCCTGACCCTTCTGTCCTCCAGTGTCGTCAGTCCGATTTCCCTTAACCTTTCCTCGTACGACATTCCCTTGAGCTCTGGGACTAACCTTGTTGCAAACCTTTGTACTTTCTCTAACTTCTTGACGTGCTTGACCAGGTGTGGGTTTCAGTCTGGTGCTGCATATTCCAGCATGGGCCTAACATACACAGTGTACAGTGTCTTGAACGATTCCTTATTAAGGTATCGGAACGCTATTCTCAGGTTTGCCAGGCGCCCGTATGCTGCAGCGGTTATTTGGTTGATGTGTGCCTCCGGTGATGTGCTCGGTGTTATGGTCACCCCAAGGTCTTTCTCCCTGAGTGAGGTCTGTAGTCTTTGTCCACCTAGCCTATACTCTGTCTGCGGTCTTATTTGCCCCTCCCCAATCTTCATGACTTTGCATTTGGCTGGATTGAATTCGAGAAGCCAGTTACTGGACCACATGTCCAGCCTGTCCAGGTCTCTTTGCAGTCCTGCCTCATCCTCGTCCGATTTAATTCTTCTCATCAACTTCACATCATCTGCGAACAGGGACACTTCAGAGTCTATTCCTTCCATCATGTCGTTCACATATATCAAAAATAGCACTGGTCCTAGAACTGACCCCTGTGGGACCCCGCTCGTAACAGGCACCCACTGTGATACCTCTTCACGTACCATGACTCGTTGCTGCCTCCCTGTCAGGTATTCCCTTATCCATTGCAGTGCCCTCCCTTTTACATGCGCCTGATCCTCCAGTTTCTGCACTAATCTCTTGTGGGGAACTGTGTCAAAGGCCTTCCTGCAGTCTAGGAAAACGCAATCTACCCACCCCTCTCTCTCGTGTCTTACTTCTGTTACCTTGTCATAAAACTCCAGGAGGTTTGTGATACAGGATTTGCCTTCCATGAACCCATGCTGGTTTTCATTTATAATCTTGTTCCATTCCAGGTGTTCAACCACTCTCCTCCTGATAATCTTCTCCATGACTTTGCACACAATACATGTCAGAGAGTCAGGTCTGTAGTTTAGTGCCTCGTTTCTGTTTCCTTTCTTAAATATGGGGACTACATTAGCTGTCTTCCATTTCTCAGGTAGTTGCCCAGTTTCAAGGGATGTGTTGAAGATTGTGGTTAGAGGCACGCACAGCATCTCTGCTCCTTCTCTAAGGACCCATGGGGAGATGTTGTCCGGTCCCATCGCCTTTGAGGTGTCAAGGTCACTTAAGAATTTCTTCACCTCCTCCTCAGTTGTTCGTATGTCATCCAACACTTGTTGGTATATTCCCTCTTCATGTTCCCTTCTGTGCTGTCTTCCCACAGCCCTTCCTGTCTCTACTGTAAAAACTTCCTTAAATCTCCTGTTCAGCTCCTCACATACCTCCTGATCATTTCTTGTGAGTTCTCCACCTTCTGTCCTTAATCTGATCACCTGGTCTTTGACTATTGTCTTCCTCCTGATGTGGCTATACAACAGTTTTGGGTCAGTCTTGATTCTCGATGCTATGTCATTTTCATACTGTCGCTGGGCCTCCCTCCTTACCTGTGCATACTCATTCCTGGCTCTGCGACTGATCTCCCTATTTTCGTGTGTTCTCTGCCTTCTGTACTTTTTCCATTCTCTATTGCACTTTGTTTTTGCCTCCTTACACCTTCGGGTAAACCAGGGGCTCGTTCTGGTCTTCCCGTTGTTACTGTTGCCCTTTGGAATAAACCTTTCCACTGCCTCCTTGCATTTTGTTGTTACATATTCCATCATTTCATTTACTGGCTTTCCTGCCAGTTCTCTGTCCCACTGGACCTCCCGCAGGAAGTTCTTCAACCCTATGTAGTCCCCTCTTTTATAGTCAGGCTTTTCCCATTCAACTCCTGTTATTCTCTCCACTTGCAGCTCTACTATGTATTCAAAGCACAGAACCACGTGGTCGCTAGCTCCTAGGGGACTCTCATACTTGATGTCCTCAATGTCTGAGCTGCCCAGGGTGAACACAAGGTCCAATCTTGCTGGTTCATCCTCCCCTCTCACTCTGGTAGTGTCCTTAACATGTTGGTGCATGAGGTTTTCCAGCACCACGTCCAACATCCTGGCTCTCCATGTTTCGGGACCCCCATGTGGCTCCAGGTTTTCCCAGTCGATCTCCCTGTGGTTGAAATCCCCCATAACCAGCAACTTTGCTCTACTGGAATGAGCTCTTCTTGCCACCTCAGCAAGTGTGTCCACCATTGCTCTGTTGCTCTCTTCATATTCCTCTCTTGGCCTCCTGCAGTTCTGTGGTGGATTATACATCACTGCAATGACCACTTTGTGTTTCCCAGACTGAAGTGTACCTGCTATGTAGTCTCTTTCTCCCATCTCATCTATGCCTTCCATTTTCTCGAATTTCCATCTGTTTTTTACGAGCAGAGCAACCCCACCTCCCCCCCTGCTCCTTCTATCTTTCCTCATGATCTGGTATCCTGGTGGGAAGATTGCATCTGTTATTGTCTCCGTGAGTTTTGTTTCTGTAACTGCTATGATGTTTGGGGACTTCTCATTCATTCTTTCTTGCCATTCCTCATGTTTATTCGTTAATCCATCTGCATTTGTGTACCAAACCTTCAACTTCTGTTCTAATACTGTAACTGTGGTGCGGGGGGTGGAAACAGAGGGATCAGTGTGTGATGGTTGGTTTGGATTGTTCAGTTGCCTTGGGGGTGTCGTGGCTGGAGTCCTTCTGCAGGTGTTTCTGGGGGGTGTGCTTGTCCTTCCATTTGATCCTGGGTTATTCTGCTCTCCTTTTTCATTTCCTCCCATTTCTCCTTTCGTTTTTGAACTCTCTCTTTCATCGTCTTCCTTTCGTCCTGTGTTCTGTCTCGATCGAGGTACACACTCCGGAACTCCTGCTTGCCTCTCAGCCGTGCTTTCTCCTGCAGGATCATGGTTCGGGTTGATTCTGCCTTGAAAATTACTTTGAGCAGCCGATTCCTTTTCTTTGTGAACCACCCAATTCTCCGAAAATTTGCCACCTGGGTCATGTCCCCCTCGCCTATCACCTTCATGATATCTTCAATCGCTTTTTTCTCCTCCTACTTTCTTTCATCATAAGTTTCCCCTTTAGCTTCGTCTAGCCCAGTGGTTCCCAAACTGGGGGTAAATTACCCCCTGGGGGTAATTTAACCATTTTTGGGGGGTAATGGAGGGGTGACAGAAAAAAAGTTATGAATTCTGAAAATCAAGAAAACAATGCGGTACCCGGTATGAGGATTATTGTTAACTTTGTCTTAGTATATAAAGTTGTAAAGTAAACCTATTATAAGTAAGTAATAAAGTTAAACCAAATAACAATAAACATCAAAAACTAATATACAGTATTAGAAAAGAAGAAATATATAGCTAAGTGTGTGGAAACCCAAAAGTATTTTGACAAGTATGCTTCAGGACAAAAGTCACTCAGTAGCCCAGATCGACCTGTCCAGTACGCGTCACTCACTTCCTGAGGCTGCCTCTATTTCACACTGTCAGTTTATCTGTGAGCATCAGCCGAGGTAGACATAAGCTTGTATGAAGCCAAGAATTCCTAAACTAGCTTCAAGTATGCAACTCCATCCATCCCACTGATGTTCTTGACATCTTTGGTAATAGTCATTAGAGATGCACAATGTTCAAATACAATAAATAAAAGAAAATATCTCAAGTGTTTTAATTTAGCCATATATATCAATAATAACAACATTTTGTGAAAGGGGTAACATGCTTTATGTGGCATGTTAAATTGGGTAACAAGCTGAAAAAGTTTGGGAACCACTGGTCTAGCCCATAGACAAACACGGATCTCTCCCTTTCCACCTCCCACTGTGACTCCCATTGCATCCTCTGATGTGTTTTAGTTTCTTCCCGTGGAGTGTTCCTTCCTTCAGTCCCTTCCTAGTTATGGCCCCTATGCTTCTTGGTTTGTCCTTCCTGCTCACCTGGTAAGGTCCTTGCACATGTCCTAGTTCCTTCAATGTCTTCCAACCTCTCATTCTGTCCTAGTGTGCTCCCTGCCTTTGTTTTGGCCCCATGTGGGTTTGACAGGACCTCTGCATACAGTTTAGTTTCCATGCTTCCTTCAGACCTGTTGTCTGTGTTTGATGTAGCCATTGCCGATGCTACTTCTGTAATATCTCTGTGCTGTTTCAGATGTCTCAGCTCCTCTTCTAATCTCTCTATCTTGATTTCTGCTGCTGTGGCCTGTTGCTTCCACCTTCTGCATTCTGCTGCTAACCTCTCTTCCATCTTCCTTTCCAGCTCATCTAGTCTCCTTCCCCAGTCTTCCTCCCTTTTTTGGGCTCTACCTCCCATTCCTCCCTCCCAGATTCATCCTTGGAGCCCCTTGTCCTCATCCTGGTTCTAGGTTCCCCCGTTGCTCCACAGAAGGGGGGACGGGTGGTTAGGGGGAGGGGAATAGATGGTTAGGAGGAGAGGGGATGGATGGTTGTGGGGGAGGGGGAGGATGGTTATTGGAGGGGTAGAGATAGTTGGGAGGGGGTTAGATGTGTGTGTGTGTGTGTGTGTGTGTGTGTGTGTGTGTGTGTGTGTGTGTGTGTGTGTGTGTGTGTGTGTGTATGTGTGTGTGCTCACCTATTTGTACTCACCTATTTGTGGTTGCAGGGGTCGATTCATAGCTCCTGGCCCCGCCTCTTCGCTGATTGCTACTAGGTCCTCTCCCTGCCCCATGAGCTTTATCATACCTCGCCTTAAAACTATGTATGGTTCCCGCCTCCATTACGTCACTTTCTAGGCTATTCCACGGCCTGACTACTCTATGACTGAGTAGTGTGTGTGTGTGTGTACTTGTCATGTAGGGGGGTAACAGAACGTAACTCATTTTGGGGAATATGGGAGTAAGAGAGTCAGTAGGCAGGGGATAGGCAGGCGAGGCGGTAGGAGAGATAATTAGCGGAGATAGGTAATGTGAGGTCACTGGTGACTACACCATCACCTCTCATTACTCTACCCACCACACTACTCACCCTCTCACTACTTAAAATAAAATAATGAATAAAAGATCAAATAACGGGGACAGTGAATATTACTATCCTACTCAAACACAGTTTATTATTAAGTCTTTGTAATGTAATCCTGTTCCCAAATAATATATTTGGGAACAGTACATTATTGTGTTTAGATAAATGGGGTGGTATGTATAAGCAGTGAGACAGGGAATACAATCAACTTGACCATAATGAATGTAACTTACAATATAGTTCAGAGGACAGTTCACCACAGGAGCTAAGCCACAGGTCCCAAGACCTATACAGCATGAGTACTGCTCCAAGCCAGTACTCTGCCCAATGTCTCCAACAGTCTCCTCCCGAGACTTCAGCAGCCTACTCCCGAGCCCTGCACACAGCAGCAGCTCCACTTGAAGTCTCCCGATTATGCTCTTCCTTGGGCTTATATGGTGGTCCAAGCACCCTCCACAATGAGGTGTGCACCACGTGTACGACCTGACGCCGAGATCTGACGCCAGTGATGAACAAAGGAGCTGAGACTTAAGCCGAAAAGGCGTGGCTGCTTAGCCAATTGCCAAGGCAAGGTGACCGTATAATTAGGTCTCCCTAGAGACCTCACAAGCCCAGCTGAACTACATCACATACTCACCTAATTATACTCACCTAATTGTGGTTGCAGGGGTCGAGACACAGCTCCTGGCCCCGCCTCTTCACTGATCGCTACTAAGTCCTCTCTCTGCTTCCAGAACTTTGTCATACCTCGTCTTAAACCTATGTATGGTTCCTGCCTCCACTACATCACACGACTCTATGACTGAAGAAATACTTCCTAACATCCCTATGACTCGTCTGAGTCTTCAGCTTCCAATTGTGGCCCCTTGTTTCTGTGTCCCATCTCTGGAACAACCTGTCTCTGTCTACCTTATCTATTCCACGCAGTATTTTATATGTCGTTATCATGCCTCCCCTGATTCGCCTGTCCTCCAATGTCGTCAGTCCGATTTCCCTCAACCTTTCTTCGTAGGACATTACCCTGAGCTCCGGAACTAGCCTTGTTGCAAACCTTTGCACTTTCTCTAATTTCTTGATGTGCTTGACCAGGTGTGGGTTCCAAACTGTAGCTGAATACTCCAGTATGGGCCTGATGTGCACAGTGTACAGTGTCTTGAACGATTCCTTACTAAGGTATCGGAACGCTATTCTCAGGTTTGCCAGGCGCCCGTATGCTGCAGCAGTTATCTGGTTGATGTGTGCCTCCGGAGACGTGCTCGGTGTTTTGGTCACCCCAAGATCTTTCTCCTTGAGCGAGGTTTGCAGTCTTTGGCCACCTAGTCTATACTCTGTCTGCGGTCTTCTTTGCCATTCTCCGATCTTCATGACTTTGCACTTGGCAGGGTTGAATTCGAGAAGCCAGTTGCTGGACCAGGTGTTCAGCCTGTCCAGGTCTCTTTGAAGTCCTGCCTGATCCTCATCTGATTTAATTCTCCTTATTAACTTCACATCATCTGCGAACAGGGAC
>NC_091385.1:1067500-1100000 GCF_038502225.1 Cherax quadricarinatus | reverse complement strand
TTGTCAATGGCTTTTTCGAAGTCTATCGGAGTTAGAGTAATGTCGGAAAACTGGCCTACATTTATTGAGTTATGAGGCTCATTCATGAGGAAATCATTTGGGTCGTCGATCCTCAGACTGATTAGTGGCTCACTAAACACAGAGTCGTACTGGGATATCAGTATTTCCCCATCAAGAGTTTTTCTGTTACGAACGTCTGTTATTTCTCCCACACACTCCCTGGACATTCTATATTCCATACCTCCCACACACTCCCTGGTCATTCTATATTCTAGACCTCTCACACACTCCCTGGACATTCTATATTCCATACCTCTCACACACTCCCTGGACATTCTATATTCCATACCTCCCACACACTCCCTGGACATTCTATATTCCATACCTCCCACACACTCCCTGGACATTCTATATTCCATACCTCCCACACACTCCCTGGACATTCTATATTCCATACCTCTCACACACTCCCTGGACATTCTATATTCCATACCTCTCACACACTCCCTGGACATTCTATATTCCATACCTCCCACACACTCCCTGGTCATTCTATATTCCATACCTCCCACACACTCCCTGGACATTCTATATTCCATACCTCTCACACACTCCCTGGACATTCTATATTCCATACCTCCCACACACTCCCTGGTCATTCTATATTCCATACCTCCCACACACTCCCTGGACATTCTATATTCCATACCTCCCACACACTCCATGGTCATTCTATATTCCATACCTCTCACACACTCCCTGGACATTCTATATTCCATACCTCCCACACACTCCATGGTCATTCTATATTCCATACCTCTCACACACTCCCTGGTCATTCTATATTCCATACCTCCCACACACTCCCTGGACATTCTATATTCCATACCTCCCACACACTCCATGGTCATTCTATATTCCATACCTCCCACATACTCCCTGGACATTCTATATTTCATATCCCCACACACTTCTTGTCATTCTATATTTCATACCCCCACACACCCCTTGTTATTCTACATGCCATACCTCCCACATTTCAGCTTCGTCATTCGAATACAGAAATAAAGGACACTCCAGGAGGCATCATCAGTCTTACTGGAAGACGAAGCAGACGAAGTGGAGAGACAATCTGACGTAATCAGTCCGTCAGATGAGGTCTCTTAGCTTAAAGAAGGTTGTGTCCAGAGGCACGACTTCCAAGATTTACAAATGTTCACATTAAGCATCTGCAATACGGTCCACACCGTCTTATTATTCAATCTTCAACACCCTTCGCACTTCCTGGTTATTTCATCTGCCATAAACCCCCCCACGTTGCATCTAGCTGGAACGGCCACAAATCAAAGGTGGTCTTTAACTGTAGGTCGTTGTCAGTTGCGGCCGCTTTAAGCTGCTAATGATGACCGTGATTTATAATATTATTTATTGTTCCCTGATTAGAGGCAGCGGCGCCATGACAGTTTTGTGGTGGTGGATATTTATGTGAAGGCAGCCATCCCTGTATTGTGATGGAGGAGAGTTATGGGACACCAGCATCCCTCCTATTGTGATGGAGGATAATTATCAAGTTACAATCCCCCCTCCTACTGTGATGGAGAATATTTATGATGACCACACCATGCTTACTGTTGTGATGATAGTTATAACACCATACCATCCCTACTACTGTGATGGAGGACACTTACAACATCACACCATCCCTACTACTGTGATGGAGTCACACCATACCATCCCTACTACTGTGATGGAGGACACTTACAACATCACACCATCCCTACTACTGTGATGGAGTCACACCATACCATCCCTACTACTGTGATGGAGTCACACCATACCATCCCTACTACTGTGATGGATTCACATCATACCATCCCTACTACTGTGATGGAGTCACACCATACCATCCCTACTACTGTGATGGAGTCACACCATACCATCCCTACTACTGTGGAGTCACACCACACCATCCCTACTACTGTGATGGACTCACACCATACCATCCCTACTACTGTGATGGAGTCACACCATACCATCCCTACTGCTGTGATGGAGTCACACCATACCATCCCTACTACTGTGGAGTCACACCACACCATCCCTACTACTGTGATGGACTCACACCATACCATCCCTACTACTGTGATGGAGTCACACCATACCATCCCTACTGCTGTGATGGAGTCACACCATACCATCCCTACTACTGTGATGGACTCACACCATACCATCCCTACTACTGTGATGGAGTCACACCATACCATCCCTACTACTGTGATGGAGTCACACAACACCATCCCTACTACTGTGATGGACTCACACCACACCATCCCTACTACTGTGATGGACTCACACCACACCATCCCTACTACTGTGATGGACTCACACCACACCATCCATACTACTGTGATGGACTCACACCACACCATCCCTACTACTGTGATGGACTCACACCACACCATCCCTACTACTGTGATGGACTCACACCACACCATCCCTACTATCACCATCCCTCTCAAATTGACAAAACAAATGAAAAACCGGCACCCACACAGCCCAAAATTTGTACAAACATACTTCCACTTAAGACACACCAGTAAACAGAGTTTGAAACCGATCTGAAGAATCATTTTCTGGTTATTATACGGGAAAACAATTTACCTAATAAAACTGGCAAACTGAAATTAGCACAGCTCAAAGTGGGTTTCATTAAAACAAGTTTTGTTTTAATAAACCCCGTAAGTGGTAAAAGTTTGATGACGATCTAACAAATCATTCTTTAATTACTGAATAAAAAAAATTATATAACTTTTTTTATTCATTAAAATAGGCAAATTGGGGCTTATAGCAGCCGACGGCAGCTGATGGCAGCCGATGGCAGCCGATGGCAGCGCGAGCCTTCTAAGACACACCAAGGGTGAAAATTTGAAGACGATCCGATGACTTGGACAAATATTTTGTCAGTGGGTTTGAGAAAAACCTGCCTAGCATGGGCCAGTAGGTCTTCTGCTGTGCTCCTCCTTTCTTATGTTCTTATATACTAGTGAACTCTGGGAGGATCACATAAGGTACTGGCAGACTCTGGGAGGATCACATAAGGTACTGGCAGACTCTGGGAGGATCACATAAGGTACTAGCAGACGTTGGGAGGATCACATAAGGTACTAGCAGACGTTGGGAGGATCACATAAGGTACTAGCAGACGTTGGGAGGATCACATAAGGTACTAGCAGACGTTGGGAGGATCACATAAGGTACTAGCAGACGTTGGGAGGATCACATAAGGTACTGGCAGAATCTGGGAGGATCACATAAGCTACTGACAGATGTTGGGAGGATCACATAAGGTACTGGCAGACGTTGGGAGGATCACAAAAGGTACTAGCAGACGTTGGGAGGATCACATAAGGTACTAGCAGACGTTGGGAGGATCACATAAGGTACTGGCAGACTCTGGGAGGATCACATAAGGTACTGGCAGACTCTGGGAGGATCACATAAGGTACTAGCAGACGTTGGGAGGATCACATAAGGTACTAGTAGACGTTGGGAGGATCACATAAGGTACTAGCAGACGTTGGGAGGATCACATAAGGTACTGGCAGACTCTGGGAGGATCACATAAGGTACTGACAGACGTTGGGAGGATCACATAAGGTACTGGCAGACGTTGGGAGGATCACAAAAGGTACTAGCAGACGTTGAGAGGATCACATAAGGTACTGGCAGACTCTGGGAGGATCACATAAGGTACTAGCAGACGTTGGGAGGATCACATAAGGTACTAGCAGACGTTGGGAGGATCACATAAGGTACTGGCAGACTCTGGGAGGATCACATAAGGTACTGACAGACGTTGGGAGGATCACATAAGGTACTGGCAGACGTTGGGAGGATCACAAAAGGTACTAGCAGACGTTGAGAGGATCACATAAGGTACTGGCAGACTCTGGGAGGATCACATAAGGTACTAGCAGACGCTGGGAAGATCACATAAGGTACTGGCAGACTCTGGGAGGATCACATAAGGTACTGGCAGACGTTGGGAGGATCACATAAGGTACTGGCAGACTCTGGAAGGATCACATATGGTACTAGCAGACGTTGGGAGGATCACATAAGGTACTGGCAGACGTTGGGAGAATCACATAAGGTACTAGCAGACGTTGGGAGGATCACATAAGGTACTGACAGACGTTGGGAGGATCACATAAGGTACTAGCAGACGTTGGGAGGATCACATAAGGTACTGGCAGACTCTGGGAGGATCACATAAGGTACTAGCAGACGTTGGGAGGATCACATAAGGTACTGGCAGACGTTGGGAGGATCACATAAGGTACTAGCAGACGTTGGGAGGATCACATAAGGTACTGGCAGACGTTGGGAGGATCACATAAGGTACTAGCAGACGCTGGGAAGATCACATAAGGTACTGGCAGACTCGGGGAGGATCACACAAGGTACTGGCAGACGTTGGGAGGATCAAATAAGGTACTGGCAGACTCTGGAAGGATCACATAAGGTACTGGCAGACGTTGGGAGGATCACATAAGGTACTAGCAGACGTTAGGAGGATCACATAAGGTGCTGGCAGATTCTGGGAGGATCACATAAAGTACTAGCAGACGTTGGGAGGATCACATAAGGTACTGGCAGACGTTGGGAGGATCACGTAAGGTACTAGCAGACGTTGGGAGGATCACAAAAGGTACTGGCAGACTCTGGGAGGATCACATAAGGTACTGGCAGACGTTGGGAGGATCACATAAGGTACTGGCAGACTCTGGGAGGATCACATAAGGTACTAGCAGACACTGGGAGGATCACATAAGGTACTGGCAGACTCTGGGAGGATCACAAGTACTAGCAGACTCTGGGAGGATCACATAAGGTACTGGCAGACCTTGGGAGGATCACATAAGGTACTGGCAGACTCTGGGAGGATCACGTAAGGTACTGGCAGACCTTGGGAGGACCACATAAGGTACTGACAGACGCTGGGAGGATCACATAAGGTACTGGCAGACTCTGGGAGGATCACAGGTACTAGCAGACGCTGGGAGGGGTCACATAAGGTACTCAGAGGCGCTGGAAGGATCACATAAGGTACTGTCAGACGTTGGGAGGATCACATAAGGTACTAGCAGACTCTGGGAGGATCACATAAGGTACTGGTAGACGTTGGGAGGATCACATGAGGTACTTGCAGATTCTGGGAGGATCACACGTACTAGCAGACGCTGGGAGGATCACATAAGGTACCGACAGACTCTGGGAGGATCACATAAGGTACTGGCAGACTCTGGGAGAATCACATAAGGTACTAGCAGACGCTGGGAAGATCACATAAGGTACTGGCAGACTCGGGGAGGATCACATAAGGTACTGGCAGACGTTGGGAGGATCACATAAGGTACTGGCAGACTCTGGAAGGATCACATAAGGTACTGGCAGACGTTGGGAGGATCACATAAGGTACTAGCAGACGTTGGGAGGATCACATAAGGTGCTGGCAGATTCTGGGAGGATCACATAAGGTACTAGCAGACGTTGGGAGGATCACATAAGGTATTGGCAGACGTTGGGAGGATCATGTAAGGTACTAGCAGACGTTGGGAGGATCACAAAAGGTACTGGCAGACTCTGGGAGGATCACATAAGGTACTGGCAGACGTTGGGAGGATCACATAAGGTACTGGCAGACTCTGGGAGGATCACATAAGGTACTAGCAGACGCTGGGAGGATCACATAAGGTACTGGCAGACTCTGGGAGGATCACAGGTACTAGCAGACTCTGGGAGGATCACATAAGGTACTGGCAGACCTTGGGAGGATCACATAAGGTACTGGCAGGCACTGGGAGGATCACATAAGGTACTGGCAGACCTTGGGAGGACCACATAAGGTACTGACAGACGCTGGGAGGATCACATAAGGTACTGGCAGACTCCGGGAGGATCACAGGTACTAGCAGACGCTGGGAGGGGTCACATAAGGTACTCAGAGACGCTGGAAGGATCACATAAGGTACTGGCAGACGTTGGGAGGATCACATAAGGTACTAGCAGACTCTGGGAGGATCACATAAGGTACTGGTAGACGTTGGGAGGATCACATGAGGTACTGGCAGAATCTGGGAGGATCACAGGTACTAGCAGACGCTGGGAGGATCACATAAGGTACTGGCAGACTCTGGGAGAATCACATAAGCTACTGGCAGACGTTGGGAGGATCACATAAGGTACTGGCAGACTCTGGAAGGGTCATAGGTACTAGCAGACGCTGGGAGGATCACATAAGGTACTGGCAGACTCTGGGAGGATCACATAAGGTACTAGCAGACTCTCGGAGGATCACATAAGGTACTGGTAGACGTTGGGAGGATCACATGAGGTACTGGCAGACTCTGGGAGGATCACAGGTACTAGCAGACGGTGGGAGGATCACATAAGGTACTGACAGACTCTGGGAGGATCACATAAGGTACTGGCAGACTCTGGGAGAATCACATAAGCTACTGGCAGACGTTGGGAGGATCACATAAGGTACTGGCAGACTCTGGAAGGGTCATAGGTACTAGCAGACGCTGGGAGGATCACATAAGGTACTGGCAGACGTTGGGAGGATCATATAAGGTACTGGCAAACTCTGGGAGGATCACATAAGGTAGTGGCAGACTCTGGGAGGATCACAGGTACTAGCAGACTCTGGGAGGATCACATAAGGTACTGGCAGACTCTGGGAGGATCACAGGTACTAGCAGACTCTGGGAGGATCACATAAGGTACTGGCAGACGTTGGGAGGATTACATAAGGTACTAGCGGACGTTGGGAGGATCACATAAGGTAGTGGCAGACTCTGGGAGGATCACAGGTACTAGCAGACTCTGGGAGGATCACATAAGGTACTGGCAGACTCTGGGAGGATCACAGGTACTAGCAGACTCTGGGAGGATCACATAAGGTACTGGCAGACGTTGGGAGGATTACATAAGGTACTGGCAGACTCTGGGAGGATCACAGGAGGTACTGGCAGACGTTGGGACGATCACATAAGGTACTGACAGACGCTGGGAGGATCACATAAGGTACTGGCAGACGTTGGGAGCATCATATAAGGTACTGGCCAACTCTGGGAGGATCACAGGTACTAGCAGACGCTGGGAGGGTCACATAAGGTACTGACAGACGCTGGAAGGATCACATAAGGTACTGGCAGACGTTGGGAGGATCACAAAAGGTATTAGCAGACTCTGGGAGGATCACGTAAGGTACTGGTAGATGTTGGGAGGATCACATAAGGTACTGGCAGACTCTGGGAGGATTACAGGTACTAGCAGACGCTGGGAGGATCACATAAGGTACTGACAGACGTTGGGAGGATCACATAAGGTACTGGCAGACTCTGGAAGGGTCACAGGTACTAGCAGACGCTGGGAGGATCACATAAGGTACTGGCAGACTTTGGAAGGATCACATAAGGTACTGGCAGACGTTGGAAGGATCACATAAGGTACTGACAGACTCTGGGAGGATCACAGGTACTAGCAGACGCTGGGAGGATCACATAAGGTACTGACAGACTCTGGGAGGATCACATAAGGTACTAGGAGACGTTGGGAGGATCACATAAGGTACTGGCAGACGTTGAGAGGATCACATAAGGTACTGGCAGACTCTGGGAGGATCACAGGTCCTAGCAGACGCTGGGAGGATCACATAAGGTACTGACAGACTCTGGGAGGATCACATGAGGTACTAGCAGACGTTGGGAGCATCACATAAGGTACTGGCAGACGTTGAGAGGATCACATAAGTTACTGGCAGACTCTGGGAGGATCACAGGTACTAGCAGGCGCTGGGAGGATCGCATAACGTACTGGCAGACTCTGGGAGGATCACATAAGGTATTGGCAGACTCTATAAGGATCACATAAGGTACTAGCAAACGTTGAGAGGACCACATAAGGTACTGGCAGACTCTGGGAGGATCACATAAGGTACTAGCAGACATTAGGAGGATCACATAAGGTACTGGCAGAGTCTGGGAGGATCACATAAGGTACTAGCAGACTCTGGGAGGATCACATAAGGTACTGGCAGACGTTGGAAGGATCACATAAGGTACTAGCAGACTCTGGGAGGATCACATAAGGTACTGGCAGACATTGGGAGGATCAAATAAGGTACTGACAGACTCTGGGAGGATCACATAAGGTACTAGCAGACATTGGGAGGATCACATAAGCTACTGGCAGACTCTGGGAGGATCACATAAGGTACTAGCAGACTCTGGGAGGATCACATAAGGTACTGGCAGACGTTGGAAGGATCACATAAGGTACTGGCAGACTCTGGGAGGATCACATGAGGTACTGGCAGACGTTGGGAGGATCACATAAGGTACTTGCAGACGCTGGGATGATCACATAAGGTACTGGCAGGAGTTGGGAGGATCACATAAGGTACTGACAGACGTTGGGAGGATCACATAAGATACTGACAGACGTTGGGAGGATCACATAAGGTACTGGCAGACTCTGGGAGGATCACAGGTACTGGCAGACGCTGGGAGGATCACACAAGGTACTGGCAGACTCTGGGAAGATCACATAAGGTACTAGCAGACTCTGGGAGGATCACATAAGATACTGGCAGACTCTGGGAGGATCACAGGTACTAGCAGACTCTGGGAGGATGACCTAAAGTACTGGCAGACTCTGGGAGGATCACATAAGGTACTAGCAGACGCTGGGAGGATCACATAAGGCACTGGCAGACTCTGGGACGATCACAGGTACTAGCAAACTCTTGGAGGATCACATAAGGTACTGGCAGACTCTGGGAGGATCACATAAGGTACTGGCAGACGTTGGGAGGATCACATAAGGTACTGACAGGCGCTGGGAGGATCACATAAGGTACTGGCAGACGTTGGGAGGACCACATAAGGTACTAGCAGACTCTGGGAGGATCACATAAGGTACTGGCAGACGTTGGGAGGATCACATAAGGTACTGGCAGACTCTGGGAGGATCACAGGTGCTAAAAAACGCTGGGAGGATCACGTAAGTTACTGACAAACGCTGGGAGGATCACATAAGGTACTGGCAGACTCTGGGAGGATGACCAAAAGTACTGGCAGACTCTGGGAGGATCACATAAGGTACTAGCAGACGCTGGGAGGATCACATAAGGCACTGGCAGACTCTGGGACGATCACAGGTACTAGCAAACTCTTGGAGGATCACATAAGGTACTGGCAGACTCTGGGAGGATCACATAAGGTACTGGCAGACGTTGGGAGGATCACATAAGGTACTGACAGGCGCTGGGAGGATCACATAAGGTACTGGCAGACGTTGGGAGGACCACATAAGGTACTAGCAGACTCTGGGAGGATCACATAAGGTACTGGCAGACGTTGGGAAGATCACATAAGGTACTGGGAGACTCTGGGAGGATCACAGGTGCTAAAAAACGCTGGGAGGATCACGTAAGTTACTGACGAACGCTGGGAGGATCACATAAGGTACTGGCAGACTCTGGGAGGATAACATAAGGTACTAGCAGACTCTGGGAGGATCACATAAGGTACTGGCAAACGTTGGGAGGATCACATAAGGAACTGGCAGACTCTGGGAATATCACAGGTACTAGCAGACGCTGGGAGGATCATATAAGGTACTGACAGACTCTAGGAGGATCACATAAGGTACTAGCAGAAATTGGGAGGATCACATAAGGTACTGGCAGACGTTGAGAGGATCACATATGGTACTGACAGACGTTGGGAGGATCAAATAAGGTACTGGCAGACGTTGGGAGGATCACATAAGGTACTGGCAGACTCTGGGAGGATCACAGGTGCTAAAAAACGCTGGGAGGATCACGTAAGTTACTGACAAACGCTGGGAGGATCACATAAGGTACTGGCAGACTCTGGCAGGATCACATAAGGTACTAGCAGACTCTGGGAGGATCACATAAGGTACTGGCAGACGTTGGGAGGATCACATAAGGAACTGGCAGACTCTGGGATTATCACAGGTACTAGCAGACGCTGGGAGGATCACATAAGGTACTAGCAGACGTTGGGAGGATCAGATAAGGTACTGGCAGACGTTGGGAGGATCACATAAGGTACTGGCAGACGTTGGGAGGATCACATAAGGTACTGGCAGACTCTGGGAAGATCACAGGTACTAGCAGACGCTGGGAGGATCACATGAGGCACTGACAAACTCTGGGAGGATCACATAAGGTACTAGCAGACGTTGGGAGGATCACATAACGTACTGGCAGACGTTGAGAGGATCACATAAGGTACTGACAGACGCTGGGAGGATCACATAAGGTACTGGCAGACGTTGGGAGGATCACAGCTACTAGCAGACGCTGGGAGGATCACATAAGGTACTGGCAGACGTTGGGAGGATCACATAAGGTACTGACAGACGCTGGGAGAGGATCACATGTGCTGACAGTCTCATGCTCCCTCAGTCACGATTTCTCTCTAACTGCTAAATCTTAATTTGCTATCACTGTCAGACTGACTGCATTAACAAGACGGTGTAGTCGGTCATAATGTTGTCATAACACCATTGAAAATGGTGGAATTTGAACCACAGCGTTAATTGACGTTACTGGATGGTGGTAGTGAGAGTACTGGGATACCTGGGATACTCTGACTGTAGAGAAAGAGTACTGGGTACCTGGGATACTTTGACTGTAGAGAGAGTACTGGGATACCTGAGATACTCTGTAGAGAGAGTATTGGGGTACCTGGGATACCCTGACTGTAGAGAGAGTACTGGGTACCTGGTATACTCTGACTGTAGAGAAAGAGTACTGGGTACCTGGGATCCTCTGACTGTAGAGAGAGTACTGGGTAGCTGGGATACTCTGACTGTAGAGAGAGTACTGGGTACCTGGGATACCCTGACTGTAGAGAGAGTACTGGGTACCTGGGATACTCTGACTGTAGAGAGAGTACTGGGTACCTGGGATACTCTGACTATAGAGAGAGCACTGGGTACCTGGGATACCCTGACTGTATAGAGAGTACTGGGATACCTGGGATACTCTGACTGTAGAGAGAGTACTGGGTACCTGGGATACTCTGACTGCAGAGAGAGTACTGGGTACCTGGGATACTTTGACTGTAGAGAGAGTACTGGGTACCTGGGATACTCTGACTGTAGAGAGAGTACTGGGTACCTGGGATACCCTGACTGTAGAGAGAGTACTGGGTACCTGGGGTACCCTGACTGTAGAGAGAGTACTGGGTATCTGGAATACTCTGACTGTAGAGAGAGTACTGGGTACCTGGTATACTCTGACTGTAGAGAGAGTACTGGGTACCTGGGATACTCTGACTTTTGTGAGAGCACTGGGATACCTGGGATACTCTTACTGTAGAGAGAGTACTGGGTACCTGGGATACTCTGACTGTAGAGAGAGTACTGGGATACCTGAGATACTCTGTAGAGAGAGTATTGGGGTACATGGGATACCCTGACTGTAGAGAGAGTACTGGGTGCCTGGTATACTCTGACTGTAGAGAGAGAGTACTGGGTACCTGGGATACTCTGACTGTAGAGAGAGCACTGGGTACCTGAGATACTCTGACTGTAGAGAGAGTACTGGGTACCTGGGATACTCTGACTGTAGAGAGAGTACTGGGTACTTGGGATACTCTGACTGTAGAGAGAGTACTGGTACCTGGGATACTCTGACTGTAGAGAGAGTACTGGGTACCTGTGATACCCTGACTGAAGAGAGAGTACTGGGTACCTGGGATACTCTGACTGTAGAGAGAGTACTGGGTACCTGGGATACCCTGACTGTAGAGAGAGAAAACTGGGTACCTGGGATACCCTGACTGTAGAGAGAGTACTGGGTACCTGGGATACTCTGATCGTAGAGAGAGTACTGGGTACCTGGGATACTCTGACTGTAGAGAGAGCACTGGGTACCTGGGATACCCTGACTGTAGAGAGAGTACTGGGTACCTGGGATACTCTGACTGTAGAGAGAGCACTGGGTACCTGGGATACACTGACTGTAGAGAGAGTACTGGGTACCTGGGATACCCTGACTGTAGAGAGAGTACTGGGTACCTGGGATACTCTGACTGTAGAGAGAGTACTGGGTACCTGGGATACTCTGACTGTAGAGAGAGCACTGGGTACCTGGGATACCCTGACTGTAGAGAGAGTACTGGGTACCTGGGATACTCTGACTGTAGAGAGAGCACTGGGTACCTGGGATACTCTGACTGCAGAGAGAGTACTGGGTACCTGGGATACTCTGACTGTAGAGAGAGCACTGGGTACCTGGGATACACTGACTGTAGAGAGAGTACTGGGTACCTGGGATACCCTGACTGTAGAGAGAGTACTGGGTACCTAGGATACTCTGACTGTAGAGAGAGTACTGGGTACCTGGGATACTCTGACTGTAGAGAGAGCACTGGGTACCTGGGATACCCTGACTGTAGAGAGAGTACTGGGTACCTGGGATACTCTGACTGTAGAGAGAGCACTGGGTACCTGGGATACCCTGATTGTAGAGAGAGTACTGGGTACCTGGGATACTCTGTAGAGAGAGCACTGGATACCTGGGATACCCTGACTGTAGAGAGAGTACTGGGATACCTGGGATACTCTGTAGAGAGAGTATTGGGGTACCTGGGATACCCTGACTGTAGAGAGAGCACTGGGTACCTGGGATACCCTGACTGTAGAGAGAGTACTGGGTACCTGGGATACTCTGACTGTAGAGAGAGCACTGGGTACCTGGGATACCCTGACTGTAGAGAGAGTACTGGGTACCTGGGATACTCCGACCGTAGAGAGAGCACTGGTATACCGGGGATATCTGACACTTGTGTAATATCTGTGTAAATTCTGGAGACGTTTGGCCAGCCAGTGGCTTCATCAGTCGGATACAGAGAAAGGTGGAGGATGAGTCTGGTAAACAGTCCCTCAGACTGCGGCGGTGTGTTCTCTCCTCCATTCTTCTCAGACATTTATTCACATTTTGTCGTTATTATTGTTAGTTTCTATCTCTCTTTCTCCTCCTCTTAACCTGTTTGATTATATTATTCCCTCTTTATCACTCTCTCTCCTTCACTCCATTCTCCACTCCTTCCCTCCCTCCTTTACTCCTTCCCTCCATCCCTCTCTCCCTCCTTCCTTCCCTCCCTCTCTCCCTCCTTCCTTCCCTCCCTCTCTGTAGATACTTCAATACAAGTACTCATTAGCATAACAGTGTTCTTCCTCTGGACGCTGGTTAGAACCTCCCTCCTCCCATCCCTCTCATCCCTCTCCTCCCTCTCCCTCTCACTCACTCGTCAGAGGCCCCAAATCCGTATAAGGTCAAGGCATGAGTTATGAAAACGCTCTATTTACGTTCTTATTGTTAATCCGGATATCTGTGAGCTCCGCCCGGCCCTCAAGGCCACCAGACTTCCATCATAACAACTCAGGTATAGAAACTCCATCTTCAGAATAGGATTGTCCAGTGGGTTAGAGCGTCGTGAATTTTGGCTCACCATAAGGCGGGTTCAAACAACACGGGTTCGATCCCCCGGCTAGTCGCAGTGTAGTTATTGGCAATGAACGTGAATGTATCGTATAAACGCGTATATAATTTCTGCTAAAGAGCTTTTGATCTAAGACCTTGGAGCTGCATTTTTCAATCCTCGAATCAGACTATAAATCTTCCTAATCTTCAAGTGGAGTTGAGTCCTGTGGGTTTAGCGCCTCTTCATGTATAGACGCTCACAGGAAGGGCAGCTCACCCTGGCTAACCTCTGCTCTAAATCGGGAGGACTCGTTGTTTATGGGAACCATTCATGGGTGGCGAAGGTCGGCGTGGAGACACTGCGTTGGGGAATGGGTGTACGTGGGTTTATATTCACGTCAAGTGGTAAACCCATTTGGGTAATCCAGCTCATGGAGTGGTGGAGACGACTTCGTAAGCATGCATATCGCGGGGTTTGGTTGTGAGGTTGCAGGTGACTGGTTGTCGTGGTGGTGGTGGTGGTTGCAGGTGACTGGTTGTCGTGGTGGTGGTGGTGGTTGCAGGTGACTGGTTGTCGTGGTGATGGTGGTGGTTGCAGATGACTGGCTGTCGTGGTGGTGGTGGTGGCTGCAGGTGGCTGGTTGTCGTGGTGGTGGTGGTGGTTGCAGGTGGCGGGTTGTCGTGGTGGTGGTGGTGGTTGCAGGTGGCTGGTTGTCGTGGTGGTGGTGGTGATTGCAGGTGGCTGGTTGTTGTGGTGGTGGTGGTGGTGGTGGTGGTTGCAGGTGACTGGTTGTCGTGGTGGTGGTGGTGGTTGCAGGTGGCGGGTTGTCGTGGTGGTGGTGGTGGTTGCAGGTGGCTGGTTGTCGTGGTGGTGGTGGTGGTTGCAGGTGGATGGTTGTCGTGGTGGTGGTGTTGGAAGCAGGTGACTGGCTGTCGTGGTGGTGGTGGTGGTTGCAGGTGGCTGGTTGTCGTGGTGGTGGTGGTTGCAGGTGGATGGTTGTCGTGGTGGTGGTGGTGGTTGCAGGTGGCGGGTTGTCGTGGTGGTGGTGGTGGTTGCAGGTGGCGGGTTGTCGTGGTGGTGGTGGTGGTTGCAGGTGGCTGGTTGTCGTGGTGGTGGTGGTGGTTGCAGGTGGATGGTTGTCGTGGTGGTGGTGGTGGTTGCAGGTGGATGGTTGTCGTGGTGGTGGTGGTGGTTGCAGGTGGATGGTTGTCGTGGTGGTGGTGGTGGTTGCAGGTGGCTGGTTGTCGTGGTGGTGGTGGTGGTTGCAGGTGGATGGTTGTCGTGGTGGTGGTGGTGGTTGCAGGTGGATGGTTGTCGTGGTGGTGGTGGTGGTTGCAGGTGGATGGTTGTCGTGGTGGTGGTGGTGGTTGCAGGTGGATGGTTGTCGTGGTGGTGGTGGTGGTTGCAGGTGGATGGTTGTCGTGGTGGTGGTGGTGGTTGCAGGTGGATGGTTGTCGTGGTGGTGGTGGTGGTTGCAGGTGGATGGTTGTCGTGGTGGTGGTGGTGGTTGCAGGTGGATGGTTGTCGTGGTGGTGGTGGTGGTTGCAGGTGGCTGGTTGTCGTGGTGGTGGTGGTGGTGGTTGCAGGTGGCTGGTTGTCGTGGTGGTGGTGGTGGTGGTTGCAGGTGGCTGGTTGTCGTGGTGGTGGTGGTGGTGGTTGCAGGTGGCTGGTTGTCGTGGTGGTGGTGGTGGTGGTTGCAGGTGGCTGGTTGTCGTGGTGGTGGTGGTGGTTGCAGGTGGATGGTTGTCGTGGTGGTGGTGTTGGAAGCAGGTGACTGGCTGTCGTGGTGGTGGTGGTGGTTGCAGGTGGCTGGTTGTCGTGGTGGTGGTGGTGGTGGTTGCAGGTGGATGGTTGTCGTGGTGGTGGTGGTGGTGGTTGCAGGTGGATGGTTGTCGTGGTGGTGGTGGTGGTGGTTGCAGGTGGATGGTTGTCGTGGTGGTGGTGGTGGTGGTTGCAGGTGGATGGTTGTCGTGGTGGTGGTGGTGGTTGCAGGTGGCGGGTTGTCGTGGTGGTGGTGGTGGTGGTTGCAGGTGGATGGTTGTCGTGGTGGTGGTGGTGGTTGCAGGTGGCGGGTTGTCGTGGTGGTGGTGGTGGTGGTTGCAGGTGGATGGTTGTCGTGGTGGTGGTGGTGGTGGTTGCAGGTGGCGGGTTGTCGTGGTGGTGGTGGTGGTTGCAGGTGGCGGGTTGTCGTGGTGGTGGTGGTGGTTGCAGGTGGCGGGTTGTCGTGGTGGTGGTGGTGGTTGCAGGTGGCGGGTTGTCGTGGTGGTGGTGGTGGTTGCAGGTGGCTGGTTGTCGTGGTGGTGGTGGTGGTGGTTGCAGGTGGATGGTTGTCGTGGTGGTGGTGGTGGTGGTTGCAGGTGGCTGGTTGTCGTGGTGGTGGTGGTGGTGGTTGCAGGTGGCTGGTTGTCGTGGTGGTGGTGGTGGTGGTTGCAGGTGGCTGGTTGTCGTGGTGGTGGTGGTGGTGGTTGCAGGTGGCTGGTTGTCGTGGTGGTGGTGGTGGTGGTTGCAGGTGGCTGGTTGTCGTGGTGGTGGTGGTGGTGGTTGCAGGTGGCTGGTTGTCGTGGTGGTGGTGGTGGTGGTTGCAGGTGGCTGGTTGTCGTGGTGGTGGTGGTGGTGGTTGCAGGTGGCGGGTTGTCGTGGTGGTGGTGGTTGTTAATAGCAATTACAGCACATATTTTAATTTAGAAAAACTGGATACGGTAGTAACGTGCTGTTCCACTATTCTGTATGATAGTTACACAGTGGGAAGACCACAGTGTGCTGTTGCACTATTCTGTATGATAGTTACACAGTGGGAAGACCACAGTGTGCTGTTGCACTATTCTGTATGATAGTTACACAGTGGGAAGACCACAGTGTGCTGTTGCACTATTCTGTATGATAGTTACACAGTGGGAAGACCACAGTGTGCTGTTGCACTATTCTGTATGATAGTTACACAGTGGGAAGACCACAGTGTGCTGTTGCACTATTCTGTATGATAGTTACACAGTGGGAAGACCACAGTGTGCTGTTGCACTATTCTGTATGATAGTTACACAGTGGGAAGACCACAGTGTGCTGTTGCACTATTCTGTATGATAGTTACACAGTGGGAAGACCACAGTGTGCTGTTCCACTATTCTGTATGATAGTTACACAGTGGGAAGACCACAGTGTGCTGTTGCACTATTCTGTATGATAGTTACACAGTGGGAAGACCACAGTGTGCTGTTGCACTATTCTGTATGATAGTTACACAGTGGGAAGACCACAGTGTGCTGTTGCACTATTCTGTATGATAGTTACACAGTGGGAAGACCACAGTGTGCTGTTGCACTATTCTGTATGATAGTTACACAGTGGGAAGACCACAGTGTGCTGTTGCACTATTCTGTATGATAGTTACACAGTGGGAAGACCACAGTGTGCTGTTCCACTATTCTGTATGATAGTTACACAGTGGGAAGACCACAGTGTGCTGTTGCACTATTCTGTATGATAGTTACACAGTGGGAAGACCACAGTGTGCTGTTGCACTATTCTGTATGATAGTTACACAGTGGGAAGACCACAGTGTGCTGTTGCACTATTCTGTATGATAGTTACACAGTGGGAAGACCACAGTGTGCTGTTCCACTATTCTGTATGATAGTTACACAGTGGGAAGACCACAGTGTGCTGTTGCACTATTCTGTATGATAGTTACACAGTGGGAAGACCACAGTGTGCTGTTGCACTATTCTGTATGATAGTTACACAGTGGGAAGACCACAGTGTGCTGTTGCACTATTCTGTATGATAGTTACACAGTGGGAAGACCACAGTGTGCTGTTCCACTATTCTGTATGATAGTTACACAGTGGGAAGACCACAGTGTGCTGTTGCACTATTCTGTATGATAGTTACACAGTGGGAAGACCACAGTGTGCTGTTGCACTATTCTGTATGATAGTTACACAGTGGGAAGACCACAGTGTGGTGCTACACTATTCTGTATGATAGTTACACAGTGGGAAGACCACAGTGTGGTGCTACACTATTCTGTATGACAGTTACACAGTGGGAAGACCACAGTGTGCTGTTGCACTATTCTGTATGATAGTTACACAGTGGGAAGACCACAGTGTGGTGCTACACTATTCTGTATGATAGTTACACAGTGGGAAGACCACAGTGTGGTGCTACACTATTCTGTATGATAGTTACACAGTGGGAAGACCACAGTGTGGTGCTACACTATTCTGTATGATAGTTACACAGTGGGAAGACCACAGTGTGGTGCTACACTATTCTGTATGATAGTTACACAGTGGGAAGACCACAGTGTGCTGTTGCACTATTCTGTATGATAGTTACACAGTGGGAAGACCACAGTGTGCTGTTGCACTATTCTGTATGATAGTTACACAGTGGGAAGACCACAGTGTGCTGTTCCACTATTCTGTATGATAGTTACACAGTGGGAAGACCACAGTGTGCTGTTGCACTATTCTGTATGATAGTTACACAGTGGGAAGACCACAGTGTGCTGTTGCACTATTCTGTATGATAGTTACACAGTGGGAAGACCACAGTGTGGTGCTACACTATTCTGTATGATAGTTACACAGTGGGAAGACCACAGTGTGGTGCTACACTATTCTGTATGACAGTTACACAGTGGGAAGACCACAGTGTGCTTCTACACTATTCTGTATGATAGTTACACAGTGGGAAGACCACAGTGTACTTCTACACTATTCTGTATGATAGTTACACAGTAGGAAGACCACAGTGTACTTCTACACTATTCTGTATGATAGTTACACAGTGGGAAGACCACAGTGTACTTCTACACTATTCTGTATGATAGTTACACAGTGGGAAGACCACAGTGTACTTCTACACTATTCTGTATGATAGTTACACAGTGGGAAGACCACAGTGTACTTCTACACTATTCTGTATGTTAGTTACACAGTGGGAAGACCACAGTGTACTTCTACACTATTCTGTATGATAGTTACACAGTGGGAAGACCACAGTGTGCTTCTACACTATTCTGTATGATAGTTACACAGTGGGAAGACCACAGTGTGCTGCTACACTATTCTGTATGATAGTTACACAGTGGGAAGACCACAGTGTGCTTCTACACTATTCTGTATGATAGTTACACAGTGGGAAGACCACAGTGTTCTTCTACGCAATTCTGTATGATAGTTACACAGTGGGAAGACCACAGTGTTCTTCTACGCTATTCTGTATGATAGTTACACAGTGGGAAGACCACAGTGTGCTGCTACACTATTGTGTATGATAGTTACACAGTGGGAAGACCACAGTGTTCTTCTACACTATTCTGTATGATAGTTACACAGTGGGAAGACCACAGTGTGCTGCTACACTACTGTATATGACAATTACACAGTGGGAAGACCACAGTGTACTTCTACACTACTGTATATGACAATTACACAGTGGGAAGACCACAGTGTACTTCTACACTACTGTATATGACAATTACACAGTGGGAAGACCACAGTGTTCTTCTACGCTATTCTGTATGATAGTTACACAGTGGGAAGACCACAGTGTACTTCTACACTACTGTATATGACAATTACACAGTGGGAAGACCACAGTGTTCTTCTACGCTATTCTGTATGATAGTTACACAGTGGGAAGACCACAGTGTGCTGCTACACTATTCTGTATGATAGTTACTGTTACGCGCCCCTACTTCACTCCATTATATACAAAAATAAAAGGCCTGGTTAAAATAAGTTCTGTAATAATATATCGCGAACCACTTTATTACTAGCTAGATAAAGCAGGTTCGACTATATATTATTATCGGGTACAGTATGAATCAAAAGTACTCTCATTGTATTATATTGTATATTATCTTTCCCCATGATTATTATAACTATAATATTATATTATATTATTATTAGGATAGGTATTACGAATGTGTAACCACTACTGTAGTGACCAATTGGTGGTTCTAGAATTGACGCCACGCGTCGCCTTCTGGCAGAGCTGAAGTCTGACTATGAAGTAGTTGAGTGAGTCAGTCAGCTCCTAGCTCTGACTCGGTACGGGTCTTCAACCCAAAGCTCCTAGCTTAAACTAAAACTTTATACAAAGTCTTGCCTTTGCCAAAAGTCTGGTAATTCATGTCACTTATAAAAGATAACTATTTCGTTACCCTAGACCTTTCTAAAAGAGTAGATTATTAATTGAAATTATTTTATCATACTCTGTGTTAATGAGAATTTGAACTTAAGATTGGGTTTCTTGCTGTATAGTGTTTCATTTATAATTGCTTGTGGTTATTTTAATTCACTAACCAAATACCAATGAAGCTAAATGATTGGTAATAAAATAAAGCTAACAAAAAAAAATGGAGTTATTTGTGCCCCTATTGTTACGGTGAAGATTAAGTCGTAACAAATGGGTTGTCTGTCCGGGAGCTACTTACCCTGAAGTACATATTTGTTTTGCATTAAAATTAAGCTCCCTTGCGAGAATTAAGAAAATGGATCCAGAAATTAAGTCATTATTAGATGAATTAACAGAGGCTACTCTTGACACTTTAAAATTACAGACGTGTTGGCAAATAGCTAGACAGTTAGATATACCTTATAATAGATACCATAGCGCAAAGACTCTTAGGTCCCTAATTAAGGATAGATTATTTCCGAAAATCCAAGCAATGCCAGAACTAGATTCGGAAGATAGTTTTATTTCTCAGTTTGAGGAAGTAGAAATCCCACGGACGGGAACTGTCTTAAATAATGAAGTTGAACCAGGGTTTACAAGGCCTTACTACTCAGTCCAGTCTCAAAGCTCTCCCCCGTTCATTTCCCCGGAGTATGTATCGGTGGTTGGAACGAACCCTCAGTCAAATGACGGGGATAATTTTAGGACTGGTGCTCGTCCCAAAATACTTCCGGAGAAGACGCCCGAATTCCCTTCGGTGTCATTACCTCTTGGGAATTTCACGTCCGAACAACTAGAGAGAATAGAACGCATATTACTATTACAAAACTCTCAAATCGAAGCTAGAAGACGTCTAAACGAGGAAGAATTTAGGCGTGAAAGGTTTCGTTTTGAAACAAAGCAGAAGGGAGTTCCGGAAGAAAGAGACGTGAAGAGCACGGTAACCGGGTTTGACTTGCATAAAGCAGCTCTAATGGTACCTAAGTTTAACGAAACAGACTTAGATGAATTCTTTGAAATTTTTGAGAATCAGGCACGTTCAATGGGCTGGCCCAAAGACAAATGGGCCACATTGCTGCACACGTCTCTATATGGAAAGGCGCAGTCTTGTGTCGCCTCCTTACCATATGAGTTTTATGTCCAGTACGACGTAGTAAAAAGAACTATTTTAGAAGCATATGACATGCTCCCTATTAGTTACCAAATAGCTTTTCGTTCCATGAAACGGCAAACAGGACAAACTTATTTAGATTTTGCCCGAGGGAAAGCAGTGGCGTTTGAACGTTGGTGTCGAGCTTCTCGGGTCACGACTTTAAAAGATCTATCACAATTAATGTTACTAGAAGATTTGTATGCAAATTTTCCAGAGGGAGTTCGCCAGTATCTTGTTGGCCATCCGCAAACGACGTTGTTAGAGACTGCCGCGCTGGCAGACAACTTCGAGATTTCCCAGAGGTTGGTACAATCTGAAAGCAGCCAGGTTATCAAACCAGCAACGAGACCCGAACCTGCGAAGCCTTTCGGTAAGCGACCTACCCAACCCGTTCACTCCCGTGTAACAAGTAAACCCGAAGTAAAACACCAAATTCAATCGAGCCCATCCTATAGACCAGATAGGTCATGGGAAAAAATTAAATGTTCGTACTGTTCGAAGCTGGGACATTTTAAATCACAATGCTTTAAGCGTGATAGGGACCAGGGAAGGAGTCCATCCTATAGATTGCCCACACAAATCATATCCTCTACGACTCATCCAAGGAAGTCCGAGCCAAGAGTAGACGCTCTGACCCAAGGAAAAGGAACAGATCCTCCTAGTTGACTAAGCAGAATATGGGTATCATCGTCGAACTTGTCAAGAGCTATGAGTCCTTACTTTTCCAAAAGCAAAGTAGGAATTACCGATAGCCAGTTGTTGCAAGTAAATTCCTTTAGGGATACGGGGTCCTACTTAACATTATTAAGAGAAGGACTGTTATCATTCCCCGCCAGATCTTATACGGGTTTCGACGCTCTGTTGGAAGCTTATGGTGGCTCCACTACGCGAGTACCCCTGTACAAGTTATATGTTGAAACTCCTATTTTTACAGGCTGGACGTCAATCGGAGTGTCTCCAACTAACTTCCCCATAAAAGACGTAGACCTATTGATTGGGAACGACTTAGCGGAAGAAGGAATATGGAAAGAGCCCATAGTTATGGAAAATCCAACCGAGGAAAATTACGTCATCGAAGCCCGACGAACGGAACCTACCCTCTTTCCTCTGAGCGTAGTAACCCGGGCGATGACCAAACAGTCGCGTTCTCAGTTGGTATCGGAGGAAGTCATGGACGACGTCGACGTAGGAGTAAGAGACATATTCAACGAAAGCTCGAGTGTAGAGCCAACAATCCACCCAGAACCGATACCAGTTCCTAAGTCGGTGGTTTCCGAAATAGATTTATTCTCGAAGGAGGATCTAGTAAGAGAACTCCAAATAGACCCCTCCTTAAGTGACCTCAGGAAGCTTGCTGTGTTGGGAGAAGAAGCCCTTAAAAGTGACAGCTCTTACTATTGGGAGAAGGACTTACTGAAAAAGAAACTAGGATCTCTTAAAAGTGATCATCTACTGGTCTTGCCTACCCCGTTTAGAAATTTAGCATGTAAGTTTGCTCATGACAGTCCTCAAGGTGGACATCTGGGACAAAAGAAGACTTTTAGAAAAATTGCTAAGCACTTCACATGGCCAAAAATGAAGGAAGAAGTGGAACAGTATGTAAAAAGCTGTTCTGTGTGTCAACTAGTAGGCAAACCTGCACATAATCCACCACCTGCGCCGTTGAACCCTATACAAGTAACAGGCGAACCCTTTTCACGTCTGGTGATCGACTGTGTCGGCCCGCTACCCAAGACTCGGCAGGGCAACCAGTTCCTGTTCACCATCATGGACACCGTCACCAGGTACCCGGAAGCAGTTCCTCTCAGGAGGATTAATGCTCGCCTAATAGTGAGAGCACTGATTAAGTTCTTCTCTCACTTTGGATTTCCAAGAGAAGTTCAATCGGATCAAGGGTCGAATTTTACTTCAAAATTTTTCCGTGAAGCCTTGGCTCAGTTAGGGGTCAAGACGGTTTACGCGACGGCCTATCGACCCCAATCACAAGGCGTGGTGGAAAGGTTCCATCAAACTTTGAAGATTATGATGAGGTCCTATTGTTTACAGTATTCCAAAGATTGGGATGAAGGTATTCCACTACTCTTGTTTGCCCTAAGAGAAGGCGAACAAGACAACTTGAAGTTTTCGCCATTTGAGTTAATATATGGGCATCAAATTAGAGGACCAGTACAGGTTCTCAAAGAAGCTTGGACCGGGGAAGAAACGCCGACTTTTAGGAGCTCTCCTACCTTAATGAAAGAACGCCTGAGCCTAGCTAGAGAATTGGCCGCCGAAAACTTACGACAAGCACAGAGTAAGATGAAGGAGGAATACGATCGTCGAACTAAACTTCGTTCATTTGAACCAAAAGATCAAGTTCTGGTTCAACGATTTCATCAGGGACATGCTCTACAGCCCAAATTTGAAGGTCCTTTAGAAATCGTGAAGCGCCTAAGTGACGTGAACTACTTGGTAAGGACGCCGAAGAAGAGGAACTCACAACGGACGTATCACATTAACCAACTTAAACCCTATTCAGGAATCGTTTCACCAGTTTCTACTATAACACCTCTGAACCAAGAACGGGTTCCAGTAAGTTCAGATGAAATGATAGGAATACCAGTTCTTCTGAACAATTCGACAGCCTTAAAGAATTTAAATTCTCTACTGATAAATCTGGAAGTGGACAAAGGACACGAAATAAAATCCCTGATTAAGGCAAATCTCCACCTATTCAATGACGTCCCAAAACCGTGTACGTTGGGTGTGCACGATGTTACTCTCAGAGAACCTACTCCAATCAAGCAATCTCCCTACAGAGTGAGTCCCAAGAAACAAGGTGAGCTAGAGGCAGAGGTGAACTTCTTACTCTCACACGGGTTGATAAAACCAAGTAACAGTCCTTGGGCATCCCCGTGCATTCTAGTCCCCAAACCAGATGGGACTTCCCGTATGTGCACGGATTTTAGAAAAGTCAATGCTGTAACAGTGCCTGATGGGTTTCCCATACCCAGAATTGACGACTTAATAGACAAGGTCTCGAGAGCTAAGTATATCAGTAAATTGGACTTGTTAAGAGGGTATTACCAAGTCCCGTTGTCACCAAGAGCTCAAGAGATATCGGCTTTTACGATACCTGGTGGCCTATACAAGTATTGCGTTATGCCCTACGGCTTCTGTAACGCGGCCTCTACGTTCCAGCGTATTATGAACATACTTACGGGCGGATTGGACGGAGTAGAAGCTTACTTAGACGACTTAGTCGTATACAGCGACAGTTGGCCCCAACACCTTAGACAGCTTAAAGCCTTGTTTGACGCCTTAAGTAAACATAATTTTACAGTGAATTTGTCCAAGTGTGAGTTTGGCCAGACGAAAATTAAATACTTAGGATTTCGGATTGGACAAGGTGAAGTCGCTCCTTTGAACGCCAAAGTAAAGGCCCTCTTAGAATTTCCTACCCCTAAGGATAGGAAAAGCGTATCAAGATTTTTAGGAGTTGCCGGTTACTACCGTCGGTTCTGTCCGAATTTTGCACAGGTAGCTTTTCCCCTAACTGAATTAACAAGTCCAAAAACAAAGTTTTCATGGACTCAGGACTGTGAAATTGCTTTTAATCGTTTAAAAAGATTACTATCCTCTTCCCCAGTATTGCTAAGTCCTGATTTTAATAAACCATTCCACTTACAAATAGATGCCAGTGCGTATGCTTTGGGAGCCGCATTGTTACAGAAGGCTCCAAATTCTGACCTATTACAACCTGTTTCTTATTTTTCTTCTAAGTTAAAGAAACACCAAATTAATTATTCGACTATAGAAAAAGAAGCCTTAGCTCTCGTTGTATGCCTAGAGAATTTTGATGTATATTTAGGATCTTCTACCCATCAGATATCGGTGTACTCCGATCATAATCCTTTGACCTTCATAAATTCTATGAAATCGAAGAATGCCAGAATACTTCGTTGGGCTTTGAGAATTCAACCCTTCTCTATTACCATTTCCCATATAAAAGGAAAACATAATCTCATTGCTGATGCCCTCTCTAGGCCTTGAAATTTTATTAATATACATTTATTTTTAACAGTATGAGTCGGTACTTTTATGACCATCTATGTTGTGGAGAAAGCTGGAGATGATGTAGGACTGCTGTCTGTTACAACCTCTGCTACTATGACAGATGCTACCCACCACAGAGAGTACAAGTCAATGGCGACCATCAGTCACGAGGGGGGAGGTGTTACGCGCCCCTACTTCACTCCATTATATACAAAAATAAAAGGCCTGGTTAAAATAAGTTCTGTAATAATATATCGCGAACCACTTTATTACTAGCTAGATAAAGCAGGTTCGACTATATATTATTATCGGGTACAGTATGAATCAAAAGTACTCTCATTGTATTATATTGTATATTATCTTTCCCCATGATTATTATAACTATAATATTATATTATATTATTATTAGGATAGGTATTACGAATGTGTAACCACTACTGTAGTGACCAATTGGTGGTTCTAGAATTGACGCCACGCGTCGCCTTCTGGCAGAGCTGAAGTCTGACTATGAAGTAGTTGAGTGAGTCAGTCAGCTCCTAGCTCTGACTCGGTACGGGTCTTCAACCCAAAGCTCCTAGCTTAAACTAAAACTTTATACAAAGTCTTGCCTTTGCCAAAAGTCTGGTAATTCATGTCACTTATAAAAGATAACTATTTCGTTACCCTAGACCTTTCTAAAAGAGTAGATTATTAATTGAAATTATTTTATCATACTCTGTGTTAATGAGAATTTGAACTTAAGATTGGGTTTCTTGCTGTATAGTGTTTCATTTATAATTGCTTGTGGTTATTTTAATTCACTAACCAAATACCAATGAAGCTAAATGATTGGTAATAAAATAAAGCTAACAAAAAAAAATGGAGTTATTTGTGCCCCTATTGTTACGGTGAAGATTAAGTCGTAACAGTTACACAGTGGGAAGACCACAGTGTGCTGCTACACTATTCTGTATGACAGTTACACAGTGGGAAGATCACAGTGTGCTGCTACACTATTCTGTATGACAGTTACACAGTGGGAAGACCACAGTGTGCTTCTGCACTATTCTGTATGATAGTTACACAGTGGGAAGACCACAGTGTGCTTCTGCACTATTCTGTATGATAGTTACACAGTGGGAAGACCACAGTGTGCTTCTACACTATTCTGTATGACAGTTACACAGTGGGAAGACCACAGTGTGCTGCTACACTATTCTGTATGATAGTTACACAGTGGGAAGACCACAGTGTGCTTCTACACTATTCTGTATGACAGTTACACAGTGGGAAGACCACAGTGTGCTGCTACACTATTCTGTATGATAGTTACACAGTGGGAAGACCACAGTGTGCTTCTGCACTATTCTGTATGATAGTTACACAGTGGGAAGACCACAGTGTGCTTCTGCACTATTCTGTATGATAGTTACACAGTGGGAATACCACAGTGTGCTGCTACACTATTCTGTATGATAGTTACACAGTGGGAACAAAAGCTAGCTATGTTCCCCTGTCACATTCCATCACATGTGTTTCCATTAAAGGCTCATCAGCTACGGTAGCTTCACAAGGAGAGGAAATGCCTTACCACTTTCCTGGAAAGTACAAGGTATCCAGGATAAAACAATAGCTGAGCTTGTGTTTACCTCTGGTTGACCTGGGTCACCAACGACTCCAGCCAGTGATCCATTCCTGGCTTTACCGGTCGTGCAGAAATGCCTTACCACTTTCCTGGAAAGTACAAGGTATCCAGGATAAAACAATAGCTGACCTTGTGTTTACCTCTGGTTGACCTGGGTCACCAACGACTCCAGCCAGTGATCCATTCCTGGCTTTACCGGTCGTGCAGAAATGCCTTACCACTTTCCTGGAAAGTACAAGGTATCCAGGATAAAACAATAGCTGAGCCTGTGTTTACCTCTGGTTGACCTGGGTCACCAACGACTCCAGCCAGTGATCCATTCCTGGCTTTACCGGTCGTGCAGAAATGCCTTACCACTTTCCTGGAAAGTACAAGGTATCCAGGATAAAACAATAGCTGAGCTTGTGTTTACCTCTGGTTGACCTGGGTCACCAACGACTCCAGCCAGTGATCCATTCCTGGCTTTACCGGTCGTGCAGGGTCTGAATACATGACTTACTAATAACACTGAAAGCGTCTCTAATGTGTTATGATTAAATACTAAAAGTAGTGATTTATACGTTGGAAATTAAGGATATTGTCTGCTAGAAAACGCTCAGCGATAGACGGAGGGGTAAACCACGACATACGAACGATCTAACTTGACGAATTAGGAAAGCACGAAAAAAACACTTAGTTGTTCTCCTATCTCTAAGCACCTTCATTTGTTCTTGTTTGTAAATAAACAACAAACTGACCCACACAGGTGACGTGAGTAAAGAGTTTAATATTCAAATTGCCCTGACATCTAATGTGAAGTGGAGAAACAGTGACACGGAGGGAGAGACAGTGTCACTGCTTCTTCTTCCATGTTACTGTTTCTCCGCCCTGGAGTGTCAGCCCTACGCAGCGTATGGCTGCGTAGGGCTGCGTAGGGCTGAGGTCTGTAGACATAACTTAGATTTTCACTGTTTAAGGTCCCTTCAATAGTCTCCAATTTAACTGTCTTTACAACAGTGAAATCCTCTCTGACTGACAGGACGGTTATGCTTACCCGGGGTTTGAGAAGGACCTGCCTAGTATGGGCCAATAGGCTTGCTACAGTGCCGCTTATGTTCTTACCCTTAGTTGTTCAGCGATGCTCTTAGCACCTGGGTTAAGTCAAAGCCTTTTATCCTAAAGGCACTCTACCTATCCTTCACCTATCCCACCTACCCTCTCCACCCCATTATTTCCTTCTTGCTTGCTTGCTATTTACCTGGATTTACCTGGAGAGAGTTCCGGGGGTCAACGCCCCCGCGGCCCGGTCTGTGACCAGGCCTCCTGGTGGATCAGAGCCTGATCAACCAGGCTGCTGCTGCTGGCTGCATGCAAACCAACGTACGAGCCACAGCCCGGCTGGTCAGGAACTGACTTTAGGTGCTTGTCCAGTGCCAGCTTGAAGACTGCCAGGGGTCTGTTGGTAATCCCCCTTATGTGTGCTGGGAGGCAGTTGAACAGTCTCGGGCCCCTGACACTTATTGTATGGTCTCTTAACGTGCTAGTGACACCCCTGCTTTTCATTGGGGGGATGTTGCATCGTCTGCCAAGTCTTTTGCTTTCGTAGTGAGTGATTTTCGTGTGCAAGTTCGGTACTAGTCCCTCTAGGATTTTCCAGGTGTATATAATCATGTATCTCTCCCTCCTGCGTTCCACACTATAGTGTCTGTGCGTGCACAAGTCAGTGTATGCGTGCATGTGTACGTGGGAGTGTGCGTGTGTGTGTGTCTGCGTGTGTATACGCTCGCTTGTGTGTGTAAAAGTAATTAATATCCGCTCGTGACTGTATTAAGAGTCTGTGGGCTGTAAGCACGAGTCAGTGGGGAGTACGTATGTGTTCTGTTCTTGTACTTAAGGTTGTTTGTGTGAGACGAGGCTCTCACTGGAGAGGTTAGCACCCCTCACACTGTGTTTACCAACCCACCTAATGTATGGCAATCGTGAATGTTGCTGGGATAAAACAGGTCTGTGTTCATGTTGCTGGGGAGCCAATTATTGTCTTAATGTCTCTTTATTGGATTACACTTCGTGGCTCAGGCGTCAGCCTCTGTCTTCTTTCAGATTTCTTCTCCTACTATTTTCTGTTATTTCTATTCCTTCTTCATAATAAATAATAATAATAATAATAATAATAATAATTATATTATTATTAATATTATTATCGTTATATATTTAATTATTTTGACTAAACTCAAATTGACGTCACTTTGCAATGTGACATCCCTCCCCCCTCCCTTCCCCCTCCCTCCCCCTCCCTCCCCCACCCCGTCCCCCCTCCCCCCACATACAACAGGTCATATACATGTATGCCTCTGGATGTACACAGCCTTCAGAGCGCCACTTTAATCCCTATTTAAGGGTAATATTAAGGTATTACTGACTGGTTCTGAACAGGTTACGTACAGCCTTAATGACCCTCGTGTAGTCGATTGGCTTGAAACCCAATTAACCTTACGAATGTGACCTTTGATGATTCTTAACTGTTGTAGACGTTTCTAGACATGGTTGTAACTTTGTATTTGTAAATTAACGGGGAAGCGTTAAATCCGACGGGGTTGTACAGCGTCTGGGAATTGGGAGGTGATCATGTTTGACCCAAGGGAGGGTTGGTACCTGCGACTCTTGTGTTACCAACCCCTCACTACCATAACATAACCTAACCTAACCTCACCAGCATCACCTAACCTAACCTCACCAGCATCACCTAACCTAACCTAACCTCACCAGCATCACCTAACCTAACCTCACCAGCATCACCTAACCTAACCTAACCTCACCAGCATCACCTAACCTAACCTAACCTCACCAGCATCACCTAACCTAACCTCACCAGCATCACCTAACCTAACCTAACCTCACCAGCATCACCTAACCTAACCTCACCAGCATCACCTAACCTAACCTAACCTCACCAGCATCATCTAACCTAACCTAACCTCACCAGCATCACCTAACCTAACCTCACCAGCATCACCTAACCTAACCTAACCTCACCAGCATCACCTAACCTAACCTAACCTCACCAGCATCACCTAACCTAACCTCACCAGCATCACCTAACCTAACCTAACCTCACCAGCATCATCTAACCTAACCTAACCTCACCAGCATCACCTAACCTAACCTCACCAGCATCACCTAACCTAACCTAGCCTAACCTCACCAGCATCACCTAACCTAACCTAACCTCACCAGCATCACCTAACCTAACCTCACCAGCATCACCTAACCTAACCTCACCAGCATCATCTAACCTAACCTAACCTCACCAGCATCATCTAACCTAACCTCACCATCATCACCTAACCTAACCTAACCTCACCAGCATCATCTAACGTAACCTCACCAGCCTAACCTAACCTAACCTCACCAGCATCATCTAACCTAACCTCACCAGCCTAATCTAACCTAACCTCACCAGCATCACCTAACCTAACCTCACCAGCATCACCTAACCTAACCTCACCAGCATCACCTAACCTCACCAGCATCACCTAACCTAACCTCACCAGCATCACCTAACCTAACCTCACCAGCATCACCTAACCTAACCTATCCTAGCCCTAACAAATCCACCCTAAGTTAACTAAACTTAACCAAACTTAAGGTCGGAGGTTCTGACACTCAAGGTAAACACAACAGCCAGGATGAATCTTATTCTAGCTGGCCCAGTGGCTAACGCGTCGGTCTGGAGTTGTATGACTCTCTGATCGCGGGTTCTAACCCCACCCGTGGTATGATTTGTTTGCACTCGTGTCATTACGATTTCGTGAGTCATGCTGGAGGATAATTAGAAGGTTCAAAACAACAGATAGCAAAAGCGAGTGATGATACTCTTCTGGTCACTCGATCTTTCACGATTAGAATTATGTGACATCCTAACAGCCTCCTTCAAGGCTGCAGAGCTGGAGGATGTGCAGAGAACCTTCAGTCTATTCCCTAGAACGCAGGCGAGAAAGATACGTTATAATATACACCTGGAAGATTCTGGGGCGATTAGTCCCACTCCTGCGCACCAAAATCACTCCTTATTAAAGCAAAAATTTTTACCGACAGTGCAAAATGAACCAGTGAAAATAAGTGTAAAGAGACCACGACTCTTCAATAGCCTCCCATCGTGCATTAGGGGGATTACCGACAAACTCCTACTGTCTTGCAGAGGTAATAAGGTAATTTCCTCGGGTTAGGTCCTGATGAGCCTAGCTGTGGTGCATATGTTGTACCGAGGGTTGACTACCAACAGCCTGAATGATCAGTCCAGCAACCAAGAGGCTTGGTCTGGGATCGGAATGCGGGGGTCAGGGGCGGTGACCCTTGGAAGTGACTACAGATAACTTAAAGATAACTAACCTAACTTAAACTAACTTAACCAAAATCAAGATAGTGTTCACTACCTTAGAGAAATATTGAAAAATTAATATTTTCTTTTATATATATACACGAAGAAAATTTTCTTGAGTACTGATGTGTGTTAGTGATTTAATTAGTGACTGGTAATTTTCTTGAGTACTGATGTGTGTTAGTGATTTAATTAGTGACTGGTAATGAATATTCGCTTAAGGGATGATCATAACTTATGTAGGAGAGTTTCGTCTGAGGTTATTATCACGCCTTTACCCCGTCACGGCAGCGTCAGCGTGATGTACGAGAGTGTGGTTGTAAAGCACGGCACCGTGACCCGTACGTCTGGCAGCCACTTAAGGAGTGTTTGTGGTGAGCCGCCATGGGGAGGGTTGTACGTCTGGCAGTGTTGGTGGGGAGGGTTGTACGTCTGGCAGTGTTGGTGGGGAGGGTTGTACGTCTGGCAGTGTTGGTGGGGAGGGTTGTACGTCTGGCAGTGTTGGTGGGGAGGGTTGTACGTCTGGCAGTGTTGGTGGGGAGGGTTGTACGTCTGGCAGTGTTGGTGGGGAGGGTTGTACGTCTGGCAGTGTTGGTGGGGTCACATAACACCTGTTTCTCCTATTCACCTAGTAGTTAGTAGGTACCTAGGTGTTAGTCACCTAACACCTGTTTCCCCTATTCACCTAGTAGTTAGTAGGTACCTAGGTGTTAGTCGCATAACACCTGTTTCTCCTATTCACCTAGTAGTTAGTAGGTACCTAGGTGTTAGTCGCATAACACCTGTTTCTCCTATTCACCTAGTAGTTAGTAGGTACCTAGGTGTTAGTCACCTAACACCTGTTTCCCCTATTCACCTAGCAGTTAGTAGGTACCTAGGTGTTAGTCACCTAACACCTGTTTCCCCTATTCACCTAGTAGTTAGTAGGTACCTAGGTGTTAGTCACCTAACACCTGTTTCCCCTATTCACCTAGTAGTTAGTAGGTACCTAGGTGTTAGTCGCATAACACCTGTTTCTCCTATTCACCTAGTAGTTAGTAGGTACCTAGGTGTTAGTCACCTAACACCTGTTTCCCCTATTCACCTAGTAGTTAGTAGGTACCTAGGTGTTAGTCACCTAATACCTGTTTCCCCTATTCACCTAGTAGTTAGTAGGTACCTAGGTGTTAGTCACCTAACACCTGTTTCCCCTATTCACCTAGTAGTTAGTAGGTACCTAGGTGTTAGTCACCTAACACCTGTTTCCCCTATTCACCTAGAAGTTAGTAGGTACCTAGGTGTTAGTCACCTAACACCTGTTTCCCCTATTCACCTAGTAGTTAGTAGGTACCTAGGTGTTAGTCGCATAACACCTGTTTCTCCTATTCACCTAGTAGTTAGTAGGTACCTAGGTGTTAGTCACCTAACACCTGTTTCCCCTATTCACCTAGTAGTTAGTAGGTACCTAGGTGTTAGTCACCTAACACCTGTTTCCCCTATTCACCTAGTAGTTAGTAGGTACCTAGGTGTTAGTCACCTAACACTTGTTTCCCCTATTCACCTAGTATTTAGTAGGTACCTAGGTGTTAGTCACCTAACACCTGTTTCCCCTATTCACCTAGTAGTTAGTA
>NC_091385.1:1047500-1062500 GCF_038502225.1 Cherax quadricarinatus | reverse complement strand
GCGTCAGGTCGTACACGTGGTTGTGGAGGGTGCTTGGACCACCATAAAAGCCCAAGGAAGAGCATGATCAGGAGATTCGAGCGGAGCTGCTGCTGGGGTGCAGGGCTCGGGAGAAGGCTGCTGAAGCCTCTGGAGGAGACTGTTGGAGGCATTGGGCAGAGTACTGGCTTGGCGCAGTACTCGTGCTGTGTAGGTCTTGGGACCTGTGGCTTAGTTCCTGTAGTGAACTGTCCTCTGTGCTATATTGTAAGTTACATTCATTTTGGTCAAGTTGATTGTGTTCCATGTCTCACTGCTTATGTGTACCATCCCATTTATCTAAACCAATGACGTACTCCTGTTCCCAAATATATTATTGTACAAGGACTTAATAATAAACTGTGTTTGAGTAGAATAGTAATATTCACTGTCCACCGTTATTTATTCTTTTTTCTTATATTTTATTATGTTTATATATGAGTGAAGAATGGGCGAGGCATATGTTAGTGAGTAGTGTAGAGTTGAAGATTGAGACACTTATGCAGCATATGGGAATCTTTATTCAGGAAACGTTTCGCCACACAGTGGCTTCATCAGTCCAATACAAAGATGGCGTAAGGAGAGGAGGAGAATGAGGTAATCAGTCCCTCAACCTGTAGTCGATGTGTTCAGTCCATCAATCTTGTAGAATGTACAGCATAGGGCCGTAGACGTGGCTTATATACTGTAGTGACGTGAAGTGAAGCAGGCGGAGGCGGGGTCATAGTGGTACCATCCACTAGTCGAAGTAGGTCTTCGTCCAAAGGTTGAACAAGTGTTGAAGAATTCAATCTTCAACTTGTCGGTTTTTCAAACCATTCATCACTAGTGTAGAGTTAATGAGAGTGTCGTGGTGGTCACCACTGACCTGTCATTACCTACCTACCTCCGCTAATCATCTCACTCCTACCACTTCGCCTGCCTCTCCCCTGCCTACATAATCCCTTACTCCCATATTCCCCACTTATATCCTATTCAATCATTACCCCCCTACATGACAACACACCCACCACCAAACACCCACCACCAAACACCCACCACCAAACACCCACTACCAAGCACCCACCACCAAGCACCCATTACCAAACACCCACCACCAAACACCCACCACCAAACACCCACTACCAAGCACCCACCACCACACACCCACCACCAAGCACCCACCACCAAACACCCACCACCCTGCCCACGTACACACAACCACCTCCCACCACCACCACCACTCAACTTGAAGACCACACAACACACTGGCAGACACGGGGGAGGGAACACGATTGACTTGCACCGGGGAGGTTAAGCGGGGCGATTATTAAGTGAGGGAACAGTGAGGTGTGGAGGTAGGCGAGGAAATGAAAAATAATAGTATTGAATTAGCAAGTCAGATGACTTGTCCTCTGGCCTCTGGGAATGTTGTGATGGATGACTGTGAAATAGACTGTTGATCTGTGGAACGTTTGAACATTTGAGATCAGAGGGAGGGAAGGCAGATGAGATTCACACGCCCATACTGGCCTGTGATCTGAGTGATCAGAGGTAAGTTATAATATATTCCATCAGAGATCAGAGGAAGAGATCACATCAGAGATCAGAGGAAGGGATCCCATCAGAGATCAGAGGAAGGGATCCCATCAGAGATCAGAGAAAGGGATGCCATCAGAGATCAGAGGAAGGGATCCCATCAGAGATCAGAGAAAGGGATCCCATCAGAGATCAGAGGAAGGAATCCCATCAGAGATCAGAGGAAGGAATCCCATCAGAGATCAGAGAAAGGGATCCCATCAGAGATCAGAGGAAGGGATCCCATCAGAGATCAGAGGAAGGGATCCCATCAGAGATCAGAGGAAGGGATCCCATCAGAGATCAGAGGAAGGAATCCCATCAGAGATCAGAGGAAGGAATCCCATCAGAGATCAGAGGAAGGAATCCCATCAGAGATCAGAGGAAGGGATGCCATCAGAGATCAGAGGAAGGGATGCCATCAGAGATCAGAGGAAGGGATCTCATCAGAGATCAGAGGAAGGAATCCCATCAGAGATCAGAGGAAGGAATCCCATCAGAGATCAGAGAAAGGGATCCCATCAGAGATCAGAGGAAGGAATCCCATCAGAGATCAGAGAAAGGGATCCCATCAGAGATCAGAGGAAGGAATCCCATCAGAGATCAGAGGAAGGGATCCCATCAGAGATCAGAGAAAGGGATCCCATCAGAGATCAGAGGAAGGAATCCCATCAGAGATCAGAGGAAGGGATCCCATCAGAGATCAGAGAAAGGGATCCCATCAGAGATCAGAGAAAGGGATCCCATCAGAGATCAGAGGAAGGAATCCCATCAGAGATCAGAGGAAGGGATCCCATCAGAGATCAGAGGAAGGGATCCCATCAGAGATCAGAGAAAGGGATCCCATCAGAGATCAGAGGAAGGAATCCCATCAGAGATCAGAGGAAGGGATCCCATCAGAGATCAGAGGAAGGAATCCCATCAGAGATCAGAGAAAGGGATCCCATCAGAGATCAGAGGAAGGAATCCCATCAGAGATCAGAGGAAGGGATCCCATCAGAGATCAGAGAAAGGGATCCCATCAGAGATCAGAGGAAGGAATCCCATCAGAGATCAGAGGAAGGGATCCCATCAGAGATCAGAGGAAGGAATCCCATCAGAGATCAGAGAAAGGGATCCCATCAGAGATCAGAGGAAGGGATCCCATCAGAGATCAGAGGAAGGGATCTCATCAGAGATCAGAGGAAGGGATCCCATCAGAGATCAGAGAAAGGGATCCCATCAGAGATCAGAGGAAGGGATCTCATCAGAGATCAGAGGAAGGGATCCCATCAGAGATCAGAGAAAGGGATCCCATCAGAGATCAGAGAAAGGGATCCCATCAGAGATCAGAGGAAGGAATCCCATCAGAGATCAGAGGAAGGAATCCCATCAGAGATCAGAGAAAGGGATTCCATCAGAGATCAGAGAAAGGGATCCCATCAGAGATCAGAGTGATCTGAGTGACCAGACTTAGGTAATCTCAGAAGGATTAGTCTCACGACCTATCTCAAAGCTCAGGGAGCTTATTCCCACACATAAGCTCATACCCGATAAAGCTCAGCGGTGGGCGAAATGTTGCAATAAAAATAATCCCTACTGATACCAGCGACTTTATTTACTCTTGCAGACATGATTTTACTACGACGACATTTCGCTCTCTGTAGAGCTTTATCAATGTGAAGCTCTACACAGAGCGAAACATGACGTGATAAAGCTCTACACAGAGCGAAACATGACGTGATAAAGCTCTACACAGAGCGAAACATAACGTGATAAAGCTCTACACAGAGCGAAACATGACGTGATAAAGCTCTACACAGAGCGAAACATAACGTGATAAAGCTCTACACAGAGCGAAACATGACGTGATAAAGCTCTACACAGAGCGAAACATGACGTGATAAAGCTCTACACAGAGCGAAACATGACGTGATAAAGCTCTACACAGAGCGAAACATAACGTGATAAAGCTCTACACAGAGCGAAACATAACGTGATAAAGCTCTACACAGAGCGAAACATAACGTGATAAAGCTCTACACAGAGCGAAACATGACGTGATAAAGCTCTACACAGAGCGAAACATGACGTGATAAAGCAATACATAGAGCGAAACGTCGTCTCAACAAGCAGTTCCTCTCCAAACTGTCTTCGCAAAATGGTAACTACAGACATCCACTCGTCACCTAATACCACACGTGGAGGGGATTCGGGTTTGATTCGAGGAAGGGAAGGATACCTCCTAGTTCCTTGGATCAAGAGCCCCTTGCCAGTATCAAGGAGGGGACTACAGACCTTTATTTTGCAAGTCACCGGTGGTGACTTACATACGTTTTCTTTAAGTAGTCTTGTCCAGGAGAGAGAGAAAGAGAGAGAGAGAGAGAGAGAGAGAGAGAGAGAGAGAGAGAGAGAGAGAGAGAGAGAGAGAGAGAGAGAGAGAGAGAGAGAGACAGAGACAGAGACAGAGAGAGGCAGACAGACAGACAGGCAGAGAGACAGAGAGACAGACAGACAGAGACGCATACACACGCGGGGCCAGGAGCTATAACTCGACCCCTGCAACCACAATATCAGAATATGCAAAACAACCACTTCGAAAGAATAGTGAAATTCCAAGCGCTTTCGTGACTTCTTGTAGCAGTCTGGAACGTTGTTCCAGACTGCTACAAGACAAGTCCTCGCTACGTCAAGACAAGTCCTCGCTACGTCAAGACAAGTCCTCGCTACGTCAAGACAAGTCTTCGCTCCGTCAAGACAAGTCTTCACTCCGTCAAGACAAGTCCTCGCTACGTCAAGACAAGTCCTCGCTACGTCAAGACAAGTCCTCGCTACGTCAAGACAAGTCCTCGCTACGTCAAGACAAGTCTTCGCTCCGTCAAGACAAGTCTTCGCTCCGTCAAGACAAGTCCTAGCTACGTCAAGACAAGTCCTCGCTACGTCAAGACAAGTCCTCGCTACGTCAAGACAAGTCCTCGCTACGTCAAGACAAGTCCTCGCTACGTCAAGACAAGTCCTCGCTACGTCAAGACAAGTCCTCGCTACGTCAAGACAAGTCCTCGCTACGTCAAGACAAGTCTTCGCTCCGTCAAGACAAGTCTTCACTCCGTCAAGACAAGTCCTCGCTACGTCAAGACAAGTCCTCGCTACGTCAAGACAAGTCCTCGCTACGTCAAGACAAGTCCTCGCTACGTCAAGACAAGTCTTCGCTCCGTCAAGACAAGTCTTCGCTCCGTCAAGACAAGTCCTAGCTACGTCAAGACAAGTCCTCGCTACGTCAAGACAAGTCCTCGCTACGTCAAGACAAGTCCTCGCTACGTCAAGACAAGTCCTCGCTACGTCAAGGCAAGTCCTCGCTACGTCAAGACAAGTCCTCGCTACGTCAAGACAAGTCTTCGCTCCGTCAAGACAAGTCCTCGCTACGTCAAGACAAGTCCTCGCTACGTCACACACTTAAGCGGCACGTCAGTCTCTACAACAGAGCTCAGAGCTGTGCTCAGAACTCTACAACAGAGCTCACAGCTGTGCTCAGAACTCTACAACAGAGCTCAGAGCTTTGCTCAGAACTCTACAACAGAGCTGAGAGCTGTGCTCAGAACTCTACAACAGAGCTCAGAGCTTTGCTCAGAACTCTACAACAGAGCTCAGAGCTGTGCTCAGAACTCTACAACAGAGCTCAGAGCTTTGCTCAGAGCTCTACAACAGAGCTGAGAGCTGTGCTCAGAACTCTACAACAGAGCTGAGAGCTGTGCTCAGAACTCTACAACAGAGCTCAGAGCTGTGCTCAGAACTCTACAACAGAGCTCAGAGCTGTGCTCAGAACTCTACAACACAGCTCAGAGCTGTGCTCAGAACTCTACAACAGAGCTCAGAGCTGTGCTCAGAACTCTACAACAGAGCTCAGAGCTGTGCTCAGAACTCTACAACAGAGCTCAGAGCTGTGCTCAAAACTCTACAACAGAGCTCAGAGCTGTGCTCAGAACTCTACAACAGACCTTAGAGCTCTGAGCACAGCTCGGCTCAGAACTCTACAACAGACCTTAGAGCTCTGAGCACAGCTCAGCTCAGAACTCTACAACAGAGCTCAGAGCTGTGTTCAGAACTCTACAACAGACCTTAGAGCTCTGAGCACAGCTCGGCTCAGAACTCTACAACAGACCTTAGAGCTCTGAGCACAGCTCAGCTCAGAACTCTACAACAGAGCTCAGAGCTGTGTTCAGAACTCTACAACAGACCTTAGAGCTCTGAGCACAGCTCGGCTCAGAACTCTACAACAGACCTTAGAGCTCTGAGCACAGCTCAGCTCAGAACTCTACAACAGAGCTCAGAGCTGTGTTCAGAACTCTACAACAGACCTTAGAGCTCTGAGCACAGCTCGGCTCAGAACTCTACAACAGACCTTAGAGCTCTGAGCACAGCTCAGCTCAGAACTCTACAACAGAGCTCAGAGCTGTGCTCAGAACTCTACAACAGACCTTAGAGCTCTGAGCACAGCTCAGCTCAGAACTCTACAACAGACCTTAGAGCTCTGAGCACAGCTCAGCTCAGAACTCTACAACAGACCTTAGAGCTCTGAGCACAGCTCAGCTCAGAACTCTACAACAGAGCTCAGAGCTGTGCTCAGAACTCTACAACAGAGCTCAGAGCTGTGCTCAGAACTCTACAACAGAGCTCAGAGCTGTGCTCAGAACTCTACAACAGAGCTCAGAGCTGTGCTCAGAACTCTACAACAGAGCTCAGAGCTGTGCTCAGAACTCTACAACAGAGCTGTGCTCAGAACTCTACAACAGAGCTCAGAGCTTTGCTCAGAACTCTACAACAGAGCTCAGAGCTGTGCTCGGAACTCTACAACAGACCTTAGAGCTCTGAGCACAGCTCGGCTCAGAACTCTACAACAGACCTTAGAGCTCTGAGCACAGCTCAGCTCAGAACTCTACAACAGAGCTCAGAGCTGTGCTCAGAACTCTACAACAGACCTTAGAGCTCTGAGCACAGCTCAGCTCAGAACTCTACAACAGACCTTAGAGCTCTGAGCACAGCTCAGCTCAGAACTCTACAACAGACCTTAGAGCTCTGAGCACAGCTCAGCTAGAGCTCAGAGCTGTGCTCAGAACTCTACAACAGAGCTCAGAGCTGTGCTCAGAACTCTACAACAGAGCTCAGAGCTGTGCTCAGAACTCTACAACAGAGCTCAGAGCTGTGCTCAGAACTCTACAACAGAGCTCAGAGCTGTGCTCAGAACTCTACAACAGAGCTGTGCTCAGAACTCTACAACAGAGCTCAGAGCTTTGCTCAGAACTCTACAACAGAGCTCAGAGCTGTGCTCGGAACTCTACAACAGACCTTAGAGCTCTGAGCACAGCTCGGCTCAGAACTCTACAACAGACCTTAGAGCTCTGAGCACAGCTCAGCTCAGAACTCTACAACAGAGCTCAGAGCTGTGCTCAGAACTCTACAACAGAGCTCAGAGCTGTGCTCAGAACTCTACAACACAACTGTCCTCAAAAATTGGTTAAATTATACCATAAATTAAGTAAAGATCCTGGACTTCGCCTTACGAAACAGACAGAGCAAATGTGATATTAATTATGGACAAGATACCTGGTTACCTGGACCAGGAGGTTATTCCGGGGATCAACGCCCCCGCGGCCCGGTCCATGACCAGGCCTCCCGATGGATCAGGGCCTGATCAACTAGGCTAGGTATATTACAGGGGAAATATAAACCTGATATTAGAAGACAGGGGAACTCAGGCGCCTCTTAAAGATAACCCGAGTCTAATCCATTATTCTGGGGCAAAATTCCTGGGTGGGTGAGTTGGTGGGCGCTAAATGCTTTCCGCCACCTTGTTATGGGATTGTAATGGGTCTCGCTAGTCGAGAGGCGGGGTTACGATAGCCCTTGAAAATTGGAAATTGGAGGCGGAGTTACGATAGCCCTTGAAAATTGGAAATTGGATGTCTGTGGTGTTGTTGATTCAAGGTGGCCAAGGGCCTCCCTACTGCTGCTGGTATCATCTGGTTTGCCTGATGCTGGTATCATCTGGTTTGTCTGATGCTGGCATCATCTGGTCTGTCTGATGCTGGTATCAACTGGTCTGTCTGATGCTGGTATCAACTGGTCTGTCTGATGCTGGTATCAACTGGTCTGTCTGATGCTGGTATCATCTGGTCTGTCTGATGCTGGTATCAACTGGTCTGTCTGATGCTGGTATCATCTGGTCTGTCTGATGCTGGTATCATCTGGTCTGTCTGATGCTGGTATCATCTGGTCTGTCTGATGCTGGTATCAACTGGTCTGTCTGATGCTGGTATCATCTGGTCTGTCTGATGCTGGTATCAACTGGTCTGTCTGATGCTGGTATCATCTGGTCTGTCTGATGCTGGTATCATCTGGTCTGTCTGATGCTGGTATCATCTGGTCTGTCTGATGCTGGTATCATCTGGTCTGTCTGTTGTTGGTATCAAGAGGTCTGTCTGCTTCTGATATCAACATTTGTCTCCTGCTGGTATCAGCACATCTGTCTGCTGATAGTGCCACAACCTTCAAGTATCTCCTGACTCCTGCTGCTGGTGTCAGCATGTCTCTCTCACTGTGTATACACTGGACATGGGTAGCACGAGGCATGGGTAGCACGGGGCATGGGTAGCACGGGGCATGGGTAGCACGGGGCATGGGTAGCACGGGGCATGGGTAGCACGGGGCATGGGTAGCACGGGGCATGGGTAGCACGGGGCATGGGTAGCACGGGGCATGGGTAGCACGGGGCATGGGTAGCACGGGGCATGGGTAGCACGAGGCATGGGTAGCACGAGGCATGGGTAGCACGGGGCATGGGTAGCACGGGGCATGGGTAGCACGAGGCATGGGTAGCACGGGGCATGGGTAGCACGGGGCATGAGTAGCACGAGGCATGGGTAGCACGAGGCATGGGTAGCACGGGGCATGGGTAGCACGGGGCATGGGTAGCACGGGGCATGAGTAGCAATGGGCATGGGTAGCACGGGGCATGGGTAGCACGGGGCATGGGTAGCACGGGGCATGGGTAGCACGGGGCATGGGTAGCACGAGGCATGGGTAGCAAGGGGCATGGGTAGCACGGGGCATGGGTAGCACGGGGCATGGGTAGCACGGGGCATGGGTAGCACGGGGCATGGGTAGCACGAGGCATGGGTAGCACGAGGCATGGGTAGCACGGGGCATGGGTAGCACGGGGCATGGGTAGCACGGGGCATGGGTAGCACGAGGCATGGGTAGCACGAGGCATGGGTAGCACGGGGCATGGGTAGCACGGGGCATGGGTAGCACGAGGCATGGGTAGCACGGGGCATGGGTAGCACGGGGCATGAGTAGCACGAGGCATGGGTAGCACGAGGCATGGGTAGCACGGGGCATGGGTAGCACGGGGCATGGGTAGCACGGGGCATGAGTAGCAATGGGCATGGGTAGCACGGGGCATGGGTAGCACGGGGCATGGGTAGCACGGGGCATGGGTAGCACGGGGCATGGGTAGCACGGGGCATGGGTAGCATGGGGCATGGGTAGCACGGGGCATGGGTAGCACGGGACATGGGTAGCACGAGGCATGGGTAGCAAGGGGCATGGGTAGCACGGAGCATGGGTAGCACGGAGCATGGGTAGCACGAGGCATGGGTAGCACGGGACATGGGTAGCACGGGGCATGGGTAGCACGGGGCATGAGTAGCAAGGGGCATGGGTAGCACGGGGCATGGGTAGCACGGGGCATGGGTAGCACGGGGCATGGGTAGCACGGGGCATGGGTAGCACGGGGCACTGATAGACTTTAATTATTTAAAAATCATTTTGGTATAAAATCCATCAATTTATGGCCCAGTGATACACATCGCCTTCGTAGTAAATATCGCCCTTAACCACACGTGAAAAAGAGGTCGTAATGCTCTGTTCTCAAGCAAGCACCACTGCAATTAAAAAAGAGTCCTTGTGGTATCTGACATAAGGGTGGTTAACGTGTGGCCAGATATCGACCTACTTGATACGTCCCCCACTGCGTCTTGAAGACGACACCCAAGACACAATGACGCATCCCACTTGGTAAATAATAAATGATAATCGACCTTTTGGACGGGGTTACGAAGGTTGGTTTGGTTTAAGGGTGTTAAGGGAGGTTTTAAGGCACTTTTGGTGGGGTGGAATAAGTTTGATGAAGGATATTGGGATGTGTTAACCTTGTGAACCATATTGTGGCGACTTAGCTGTTGGTGCTGGTGTTTTGTACGACAGGAAACATGAATACGTCTTCTGTGTTGGTGCTGGGGCTTTGTACGTCAGGAAATACGAATACGTCTTTTGACGTGTGGCTGGTGCTGGGGTTGTGTACGTTAGGAACATAAACGCGTCTCCTGACGTACTGACGTACACATTATATATATATATATATATATATATATATATATATATATATATATATATATATATATATATATATATATATATATATGGTGTGGTGGGTGTGGTGGGTGTGGCTCTCACCCCAGCATGGTGTGGGTGGGTGTGGCTCCCACCCCAGCATGGTGTAGGTGGGTGTGGCTCCCACCCCAGCATGATGTGGAAGGGTGTGGCTCCCACCCCAGCATGATGTGGGTGGGTGTGGCTCCCACCCCAGCATGGTGTGGGTGGGTGTGGCTCCCACCCCAGGATGGTGTGGTTGGTCTCCCACCCCAGCATGGTGTGGGTGGGTGTGGCTCCACCCCAGCATAATGTGGAAGGGTGTGGCTCCTACCCCAGCATGGTGTGGGTGGGTGTGGCTCCCACCCCAGCATGGTGTGGGTGGGTGTGGCTCCCACCCCAGGATGGTGTGGTTGGTCTCCCACCCCAGCATGGTGTGGGTGGGTGTGGCTCCACCCCAGCATGATGTGGAAGGGTGTGGCTCCTACCCCAGCATGGTGTGGGTGGGTGTGGCTCCCACCCCAGCATGGTGTGGGTGGGTGTGGCTCCCACCCCAGGATGGTGTGGTTGGTCTCCCACCCCAGCATGGTGTGGGTGGGTGTGGCTCCCACCCCAGCATGATGTGGGTGGGTGTGGCTCCCACCCCAGGATGGTGTGGCTGGTCTCCCACCCCAGCATGGTGTGGGTGGGTGTGGCTCCCACCCCAGGATGGTGTGGTTGGTCTCCCACCCCAGCATGGTGTGAGTGGGTGTGGCTCCCACCCCAGGATGGTGTGGTTGGTCTCCCACCCCAGCATGGTGTGGGTGGGTGTGGCTCCCACCCCAGGATGGTGTGGTTGGTCTCCCACCCCAGCATGGTGTGAGTGGGTGTGGCTCCCACCCCAGGATGGTGTGGTTGGTCTCCCACCCCAGCATGGTGTGGGTGGGTGTGGCTCCCACCCCAGGATGGTGTGGTTGGTCTCCCACCCCAGCATGGTGTGGGTGGGTGTGGCTCCCGTCATTTCCACCAGAGTGTGACCTGGATGTCAGGTGTCCACTATATCCGGGTTATCACTTTATCGCGGCCGAGCCCCTCACTTCACTAAATATCACCTTACTCCATTAAACGTCATCTCACTCCACTAGACGTCATCTCACTCCACCAGACGTCACCTGACTCCAGTAAACGTCACCTCACTCCACCAGACGTCACCTCATTCCAGTAAACGTCACCTCACTCCACCAGACGTCACCTGACTTCAGTAAACATCACCTAACAACACCAGACGTCACCTCACTCCAGTGAACATTACCTCACAACACCAGACGTCACCTCACTCCAGTAAACGTCACCTCACTCCACCAGACGTCACCTCACTCCAGCAAACATCACCTCACAACACCAGACGTCACCTCACTCCAGTAAACATCACCTCACTCCACCAGACGTCACCTCACTCCAGCAAACATCACCTCACAACACCAGACGTCACCTCACTCCAGTAAACATCACCTCACTCCACCAGACGTCACCTCACTCCAGCAAACATCACCTCACAACACCAGACGTCACCTCACTCCAGTAAACATCACCTCACTCCACCAGACGTCACCTCACTCCAGCAAACATCACCTCACTCCACCAGACGTCACCTCACTCCAGCAAACATCACCTCACAACACCAGACGTCACCTCACTCCAGTAAACATCACCTCACTCCACCAGACGTCACCTCACTCCAGCAAACATCACCTCACAACACAGGACGTCACCTCACTCCAGTAAACGTCACCTCACTCCACCAGACGTCACCTCACTCCAGTAAACGTCACCTCACTCCACCAGACGTCACCTCACTCCAGCAAACATCACCTCACAACACCAGACGTCACCTCACTCCAGTAAACATCACCTCACTCCACCAGACGTCACCTCACTCCAGTAAACATCACCTCACTCCACCAGACGTCACCTCACTCCAGCAAACATCACCTCACAACACCAGACGTCACCTCACTCCAGTAAACATCACCTCACTCCACCAGACGTCACCTCACTCCAGTAATCAGTCCACAGCAGGATTCGAACCTGCAAACTGGGCATCAGAATACATCACTCTGATTCATTATTCACGACTAGTTTCGGGTGCTAACTCACTCCATTATCAAACATTGTACAGAAAATCAACACTAAGAATCAGATGTAAACATGGGCAAAACATCAAATTAATGTGAGTAAGAGTAAAAGCAATAAGAAAATGATAAAGAAAATATAAAAAGAAGATAATTGATTATTATACAGGGAAAATCTATCTTTAATGTCGATTTTAGTTGTCAGGTCAATGGTGTTTGATCAACTAGACACCTGGTCCACCTAAACCCCCATAGCACAGGACCAGTTGGTCGTACTGACAACTGTACCATAGGGTGAGATGGTCGTACTGACAACTGTACCATAGGGTAAGGTGGTCGTACTGACAACTGTACCATAGGGTGAGGTGATCGTACTGACAACTGTACCATAGGGTGAGGTGATCGTACTGACAACTGTACCATAGGGTGAGGTGATCGTACTGACAACTGTACCATAGGGTGAGGTGGTTGTACTGACAACTGTACAATAGGGTGAGGTGATCGTACTGACAACTGTACCATAGGGTGAGGTGATCGTACTGACAACTGTACCATAGGGTGAGGTGATCGTACTGACAACTGTACCATAGGGTGAGGTGATCGTACTGTCAACTGTGCCATAGGGTGAGGTGATCGTACTGTCAACTGTACCATAGGGTGAGGTGATCGTACTGACAACTGTACCATAGGGTGAGGTGATCGTACTGTCAACTGTGCCATAGGGTGAGGTGATCGTACTGTCAACTGTGCCATAGGGTGAGGTGATCGTACTGACAACTGTACCATAGGGTGAGGTGATCGTACTGACAACTGTACCATAGGGTGAGGTGATCGTACTGACAACTGTACCATAGGGTGAGGTGATCGTACTGACAACTGTACCATAGGGTGAGGTGATCGTACTGACAACTGTACCATAGGGTGAGGTGATCGTACTGACAACTGTACCATAGGGTGAGGTGATCGTACTGACAACTGTACCATAGGGTGAGGTGGTCGTACTGACAACTGTGCCATAGGGTGAGGTGATCGTACTGACAACTGTACCATAGGGTGAGGTGATCGTACTGTCAACTGTGCCATAGGGTGAGGTGATCGTACTGTCAACTGTACCATAGGGTGAGGTGATCGTACTGTCAACTGTGCCATAGGGTGAGGTGATCGTACTGACAACTGTGCCATAGGGTGAGGTGATCGTACTGTCAACTGTACCATAGGGTGAGGTGATCGTACTGTCAACTGTGCCATAGGGTGAGGTGATCGTACTGTCAACTGTGCCATAGGGTGAGGTGATCGTACTGTCAACTGTACCATAGGGTGAGGTGATCGTACTGTCAACTGTGCCATAGGGTGAGGTGATCGTACTGACAACTGTACCATAGGGTGAGGTGATCGTACTGTCAACTGTGCCATAGGGTGAGGTGATCGTACTGTCAACTGTACCATAGGGTGAGGTGATCGTACTGTCAACTGTGCCATAGGGTGAGGTGATCGTACTGTCAACTGTGCCATAGGGTGAGGTGATCGTACTGTCAACTGTGCCATAGGGTGAGGTGATCGTACTGTCAACTGTGCCATAGGGTGAGGTGATCGTACTGACAACTGTACCATAGGGTGAGGTGATCGTACTGACAACTGTACCATAGGGTGAGGTGATCGTACTGACAACTGTACCATAGGGTGAGGTGATCGTACTGACAACTGTACCATAGGGTGAGGTGATCGTACTGACAACTGTACCATAGGGTGAGGTGGTCGTACTGACAACTGTGCCATAGGGTGAGGTGATCGTACTGACAACTGTACCATAGGGTGAGGTGATCGTACTGTCAACTGTGCCATAGGGTGAGGTGATCGTACTGTCAACTGTACCATAGGGTGAGGTGATCGTACTGTCAACTGTGCCATAGGGTGAGGTGATCGTACTGACAACTGTGCCATAGGGTGAGGTGATCGTACTGTCAACTGTACCATAGGGTGAGGTGATCGTACTGTCAACTGTGCCATAGGGTGAGGTGATCGTACTGTCAACTGTGCCATAGGGTGAGGTGATCGTACTGTCAACTGTACCATAGGGTGAGGTGATCGTACTGTCAACTGTGCCATAGGGTGAGGTGATCGTACTGACAACTGTACCAAAGGGTGAGGTGGTTGTACTGACAACTGTACCATAGGGTGAGGTGGTCGTACTGACAACTGTACCATAGGGTGAGGTGGTTGTACTGACAACTGTACCATAGGGTGAGGTGGTCGTACTGTCAACTGTGCCATAGGGTGAGGTGATCATACTGGCCACTGTGCTACAGGGTGAGGTGATAGTCCTGACCACTGTGCCACAGGGTGAGGTGGTCGTCCTGACCACTGTGCCACAGGGTGAGGTGGTCGTCCTGACCACTGTGCCACAGGGTGAGGTGGTCGTCCTGACCACTGTGCCACAGGGTGAGGTGGTCGTCCTGACCACTGTGCTACAGGGTCAGTACTACTTAATGATCTCAATTGAAGACATCTAAAGTGGAACACAGTAGCAACCCAGTGTAACAACATGGATAATTCCATCAGACAGCACAGTGTGCCGGTGATAACGTGTTAATTTATTGAGTGTTGGGTGAAACACGATATAGATGAGAGTGTTTCTGAGGTTTCCGAGGCCTTCTGAGTATGAGAATGCCCTGTTACTGATCGTGGCCTATCCTGGATCAAAACGCTTTCTTAACGGGGCCTCTGCGCCGTATCATGCGACCTGTTTATATTCTCGGTTCGTTGCGCCTCGTGGGTGAAGTGTTTGAGGTAACAAGTGGCGTGCCACGAGGGTCAATCTTGGGACCGGTTCTGTTTGTTATTTGCATAAAGAACATCGATAACAAGTTATGACGAACAATATCAATATTCACTGATGACATTAGCGTAG